>NW_027365042.1:0-146421 GCF_046119375.1 Phyllobates terribilis | reverse complement strand
AAATGCACAAACAGTAATTTCTCCGCATTGCAAGGTGCAATTCTGAAATTTTTTGCTTTTTCCTGCTCCTCTTAGCATGATAAAAAAGATTCAAAGAGAGTGAGATGCCAGCTCCTTTCATTCAGTCAGTAGCTTCAAACATTTCTGGTATATGAATAACATGATGTTTTTCAATGGCAAAAATCAATGAATATTGTAAATGCACAAACAGTAATTTCTCCGCATTGCAAGGTGCAATTCTGAATTTTTTTGCTTTTTCCTGCTCCTCTTAGCATGATAAAGAAGATTCAAAGAGAGTGAGACGCCAGCTCCTTTCGTTCAGTCAGTAGCTTCAATCATTTCTGGACGTTTTTCAATGGCAAAAATCATTGAATATTGTAAATGCACAAACAGTAATTTCTCCGCATTGCAAGGTGCAATTCTGAAATTTTTTACTTTTTCCTGCTCCTCTTAGCATGATAAAGAAGATTCAAAGAGAGTGAGATGCCAGCTCCTTTCATTCAGTCAGTAGCTTCAATCATTTCTGGTATATGAATAACATGATGTTTTTCAATGGCAAAAATCAATGAATATTGTAAATGCACAAACAGTAATTTCTCCGCATTGCAAGGTGCAATTCTGAAGTTTTTTGCTTTTTCCTGCTCCTCTTAGCATGATAAAGAAGATTCAAAGAGAGTGAGATGCCAGCTCCTTTCATTCAGTCAGTAGCTTCAATCATTTCTGGACGTTTTTCAATGGCAAAAATCATTGAATATTGTAAATGCACAAACAGTAATTTCTCCGCATTGCAAGGTGCAATTCTGAAATTTTTTACTTTTTCCTGCTCCTCTTAGCATGATAAAGAAGATTCAAAGAGAGTGAGATGCCAGCTCCTTTCATTCAGTCAGTAGCTTCAATCATTTCTGGTATATGAATAACATGATGTTTTTCAATGGCAAAAATCAATGAATATTGTAAATGCACAAACAGTAATTTCTCCGCATTGCAAGGTGCAATTCTGAAATTTTTTGCTTTTTCCTGCTCCTCTTAGCATAATAAAGAAGATTCAAAGAAAGTGAGATGCCAGCTCCTTTCATTCAGTCAGTAGCTTCAATCATTTCTGGACGTTTTTCAATGGCAAACATCAATGAATATTGTAAATGCACAAACAGTAATTTCTTCGCATTGCAAGGTGCAATTCTGAAATTTTTTGCTTTTTCCTGCTCCTCTTAGCATGATAAACAAGATTCAAAGAGAGTGAGATGCCAGCTCCTTTCATTCAGTCAGTAGCTTCAATCATTTCTGGACGTTTTTCAATGGCAAAAATCAATGAATATTGTAAATGCACAAACAGTAATTTCTCCGCATTGCAAGGTGCAATTCTGAAATTTTTTACTTTTTCCTGCTCCTCTTAGCATGATAAAGAAGATTCAAAGAGAGTGAGATGCCAGCTCCTTTCATTCAGTCAGTAGCTTCAAACATTCCTGGTATATGAATAACATAATGTTTTTCAATGGCAAAAATCAATGAATATTGTAAATGCACAAACAGTAATTTCTCCGCATTGCAAGGTGCAATTCTGAAATTTTTTGCTTTTTCCTGCTCCTCTTAGCATGATAAAGAAGATTCAAAGAGAGTGAGATGCCAGCTCCTTTCATTCAGTCAGTAGCTTCAATCATTTCTGGACGTTTTTCAATTGCAAAAATCAATGAATATTGTAAATGCACTAACAGTAATTTCTCCGCATTGCAAGGTGCAATTCTGAAATTTTTTGCTTTTTCCTGCTCCTCTTAGCATGATAAAGAAGATTCAAAGAGAGTGAGATGCCAGCTCCTTTCATTCAGTCAGTAGCTTCAAACATTTCTGGTATATGAATAACATGATGTTTTTCAATGGCAAAAATCAATGAATATTGTAAATGCACAAACAGTAATTTCTCCGCATTGCAAGGTGCAATTCTGAAATTTTTTGCTTTTTCCTGCTCCTCTTAGCATGATAAAGAAGATTCAAAGAGAGTGAGATGCCAGCTCCTTTCATTCAGTCAGTAGCATCAATCATTTCTGGTATATGAATAACATGATGTTTTTCAATGGCAAAAATCAATGAATATTGTAAATGCACAAACAGTAATTTCTCCGCATTGCAAGGTGCAATTCTGAAATTTTTTGCTTTTTCCTGCTCCTCTTAGCATGATAAAGAAGATTCAAAGAGAGTGAGATGCCAGCTCCTTTCGTTCAGTCAGTAGCTTCAATCATTTCTGGACGTTTTTCAAAGGCAAAAATCATTGAATATTGTAAATGCACAAACAGTAATTTCTCCGCATTGCAAGGTGCAATTCTGAAATTTTTTACTTTTTCCTGCTCCTCTTAGCATGATAAAGAAGATTCAAAGAGAGTGAGATGCCAGCTCCTTTCATTCAGTCAGTAGCTTCAATCATTTCTGGTATATGAATAACATGATGTTTTTCAATGGCAAAAATCAATGAATATTGTAAATGCACAAACAGTAATTTCTCCGCATTGCAAGGTGCAATTCTGAAATTTTTTGCTTTTTCCTGCTCCTCTTAGCATGATAAAGAAGATTCAAAGAGAGTGAGATGCCAGCTCCTTTCATTCAGTCAGTAGCTTCAATCATTTCTGGACGTTTTTCAATGGCAAAAATCATTGAATATTGTAAGTGCACAAACAGTAATTTCTCCGCATTGCAAGGTGCAATTCTGAAATTTTTTACTTTTTCCTGCTCCTCTTAGCATGATAAAGAAGATTCAAAGAGAGTGAGATGCCAGCTCCTTTCATTCAGTCAGTAGCTTCAATCATTTCTGGTATATGAATAACATGATGTTTTTCAATGGCAAAAATCAATGAATATTGTAAATGCACAAACAGTAATTTCTCCGCATTGCAAGGTGCAATTCTGAAATTTTTTGCTTTTTCCTGCTCCTCTTAGCATGATAAAGAAGATTCAAAGAGAGTGAGATGCCAGCTCCTTTCATTCAGTCAGTAGCTTCAATCATTTCTGGACGTTTTTCAATGGCAAAAATCAATGAATATTGTAAATGCACAAACAGTAATTTCTCCGCATTGCAAGGTGCAATTCTGAAATTTTTTGCTTTTTCCTGCTCCTCTTAGCATGATAAACAAGATTAAAAGAGAGTGAGATGCCAGCTCCTTTCATTCAGTCAGTAGCTTCAATCATTTCTGGACGTTTTTCAATGGCAAAAATCAATGAATATTGTAAATGCACAAACAGTAATTTCTCCGCATTGCAAGGTGCAATTCTGAAATTTTTTGCTTTTTCCTGCTCCTCTTAGCATGATAAAGAAGATTCAAAGAGAGTGAGATGCCAGCTCCTTTCATTCAGTCAGTAGCTTCAAACATTCCTGGTATATGAATAACATGATGTTTTTCAATGGCAAAAATCAATGAATATTGTAAATGCACAAACAGTAATTTCTCCGCATTGCAAGGTGCAATTCTGAAATTTTTTGCTTTTTCCTGCTCCTCTTAGCATGATAAAGAAGATTCAAAGAGAGTGAGATGCCAGCTCCTTTCATTCAGTCAGTAGCTTCAATCATTTCTGGACGTTTTTCAATTGCAAAAATCAATGAATATTGTAAATGCACAAACAGTAATTTCTCCGCATTGCAAGGTGCAACTCTGAAATTTTTTGCTTTTTCCTGCTCCTCTTAGCATGATAAAGAAGATTCAAAGAGAGTGAGATGCCAGCTCCTTTCATTCAGTCAGTAGCTTCAATCATTTCTGGTATATGAATAACGTGATGTTTTTCAATGGCAAAAATCAATGAATATTGTAAATGCACAAACAGTAATTTCTCCGCATTGCAAGGTGCAATTCTGAAATTTTTTGCTTTTTCCTGCTCCTCTTAGCATGATAAAGAAGATTCAAAGAGAGTGAGATGCCAGCTCCTTTCATTCAGTCAGTAGCTTCAAACATTTCTGGTATATGAATAACATGATGTTTTTCAATGGCAAAAATCAATGAATATTGTAAATGCACAAACAGTAATTTCTCCGCATTGCAAGGTGCAATTCTGAAATTTTTTGCTTTTTCCTGCTCCTCTTAGCATGATAAAGAAGATTCAAGGAGAGTGAGATGCCAGCTCCTTTCATTCAGTCAGTAGCTTCAAACATTTCTGGTATATGAATAACATGATGTTTTTCAATGGCAAAAATCAATGAATATTGTAAATGCACAAACAGTAATTTCTCCGCATTGCAAGGTGCAATTCTGAAATTTTTTGCTTTATCCTGCTCCTCTTAGCATGATAAAGAAGATTCAAAGAGAGTGAGATGCCAGCTCCTTTCATTCAGTCAGTAGCTTCAATCATTTCTGGACGTTTTTCAATGGCAAAAATCATTGAATATTGTAAATGCACAAACAGTAATTTCTCCGCATTGCAAGGTGCAATTCTGAAATTTTTTACTTTTTCCTGCTCCTCTTAGCATGATAAAGAAGATTCAAAGAGAGTGAGATGCCAGCTCCTTTCATTCAGTCAGTAGCTTCAATCATTTCTGGTATATGAATAACATGATGTTTTTCAATGGCAAAAATCAATGAATATTGTAAATGCACAAACAGTAATTTCTCCGCATTGCAAGGTGCAATTCTGAGATTTTTTGCTTTTTCCTGCTCCTCTTAGCATGATAAAGAAGATTCAAAGAGAGTGAGATGCCAGCTCCTTTCATTCAGTCAGTAGCTTCAATCATTTCTGGACGTTTTTCAATGGCAAAAATCAATGAATATTCTAAATGCACAAACAGTCATTTCTCCGCATTGCAAGGTGCAATTCTGAAATTTTTTGCTTTTTCCTGCTCCTCTTAGCATGATAAACAAGATTCAAAGAGAGTGAGATGCCAGCTCCTTTCATTCAGTCAGTAGCTTCAATCATTTCTGGACGTTTTTCAAAGGCAAAAATCAATGAATATTGTAAATGCACAAACAGTAATTTCTCCGCATTGCAAGGTGCAATTCTGAAATTTTTTGCTTTTTCCTGCTCCTCTTAGCATGATAAAGAAGATTCAAAGAGAGTGAGAAGCCAGCTCCTTTCATTCAGTCAGTAGCTTCAATCATTTCTGGACGTTTTTCAATTGCAAAAATCAATGAATATTGTAAATGCACAAACAGTAATTTCTCCGCATTGCAAGGTGCAATTCTGAAATTTTTTGCTTTTTCCTGCTCCTCTTAGCATGATAAAGAAGATTCAAAGAGAGTGAGATGCCAGCTCCTTTCATTCAGTCAGTAGCTTCAATCATTTCTGGTATATGAATAACATGATGTTTTTCAATGGCAAAAATCAATGAATATTGTAAATGCACAAACAGTAATTTCTCCGCATTGCAAGGTGCAATTCTGAAATTTTTTGCTTTTTCCTGCTCCTCTTAGCATGATAAAGAAGATTCAAAGAGAGTGAGATGCCAGCTCCTTTCATTCAGTCAGTAGCTTCAATCATTTCTGGACGTTTTTCAATGGCAAAAATCAATGAATATTGTAAATGCACAAACAGTAATTTCTCCGCATTGCAAGGTGCAATTCTGAAATTTTTTGCTTTTTCCTGCTCCTCTTAGCATGATAAAGAAGATTCAAAGAGAGTGAGATGCCAGCTCCTTTCATTCAGTCAGTAGCTTCAATCATTTCTGGACGTTTTTCAATGGCAAAAATCAATGAATATTGTAAATGCACAAACAGTAATTTCTCCGCATTGCAAGGTGCAATTCTGAAATTTTTTGCTTTTTCCTGCTCCTCTTAGCATGATAAAAAAGATTCAAAGAGAGTGAGATGCCAGCTCCTTTCATTCAGTCAGTAGCTTCAAACATTTCTGGTATATGAATAACATGATGTTTTTCAATGGCAAAAATCAATGAATATTGTAAATGCACAAACAGTAATTTCTCCGCATTGCAAGGTGCAATTCTGAATTTTTTTGCTTTTTCCTGCTCCTCTTAGCATGATAAAGAAGATTCAAAGAGAGTGAGACGCCAGCTCCTTTCGTTCAGTCAGTAGCTTCAATCATTTCTGGACGTTTTTCAATGGCAAAAATCATTGAATATTGTAAATGCACAAACAGTAATTTCTCCGCATTGCAAGGTGCAATTCTGAAATTTTTTACTTTTTCCTGCTCCTCTTAGCATGATAAAGAAGATTCAAAGAGAGTGAGATGCCAGCTCCTTTCATTCAGTCAGTAGCTTCAATCATTTCTGGTATATGAGTAACATGATGTTTTTCAATGGCAAAAATCAATGAATATTGTAAATGCACAAACAGTAATTTCTCCGCATTGCAAGGTGCAATTCTGAAATTTTTTGCTTTTTCCTGCTCCTCTTAGCATGATAAAGAAGATTCAAAGAGAGTGAGATGCCAGCTCCTTTCATTCAGTCAGTAGCTTCAATCATTTCTGGACGTTTTTCAATGGCAAAAATCAACGAATATTGTAAATGCACAAACAGTAATTTCTCCGCATTGCAAGGTGCAATTCTGAAATTTTTTGCTTTTTCCTGCTCCTCTTAGCATGATAAAGAAGATTCAAAGAGAGTGAGATGCCAGCTCCTTACATTCAGTCAGTAGCTTCAATCATTTCTGGTAAATGAATAACATGATGTTTTTCAATGGCAAAAATCAATGAATTTTGTAAATGCACAAACAGTAATTTCTCCGCATTGCAAGGCGCAATTCTGAAATTTTTTGCTTTTTCCTGCTCCTCTTAGCATGATAAAGAAGATTCAAAGAGAGTGAGATGCCAGCTCCTTTCAATCAGTCAGTAGCTTCAATCATTTCTGGACGTTTTTCAATGGCAAAAATCAATGAATATTGTAAATGCACAAACAGTAATTTCTCCGCATTGCAAGGTGCAATTCTGAAATTTTTTGCTTTTTCCTGCTCCTCTTAGCATGATAAAGAAGATTCAAAGAGAGTGAGATGCCAGCTCCTTTCATTCAGTCAGTAGCTTCAATCATTTCTGGACGTTTTTCAATGGCAAAAATCAATGAATATTGTAAATGCACAAACAGTAATTTTTCCGCATTGCAAGGTGCAATTCTGAAATTTTTTGCTTATTCCTGCTCCTCTTAGCATGATAAAGAAGATTCAAAGAGAGTGAGGTGCCAGCTCCTTTCATTCAGTCAGTAGCTTCAAACATTTCTGGTATATGAATAACGTTTTTCAATGGCAAAAATCAATGAATATTGTAAATGCACAAACAGTTATTTCTCCGCATTGCAAGGTGCAATTCTGAAATTTTTTGCTTTTTCCTGCTCCTCTTAGCATGATAAAGAAGATTCAAAGAGAGTGAGATGCCAGCTCCTTTCATTCAGTCAGTAGCTTCAATCATTTCTGGACGTTTTTCAATGGCAAAAATCAATGAATATTGTAAATGCACAAACAGTAATTTCTCCGCATTGCAAGGTGCAATTCTGAAATTTTTTGCTTTTTCCTGCTCCTCTTAGCATGATAAAGAAGATTCAAAGAGAGTGAGATGCCAGCTCCTTTCATTCAGTCAGTAGCTTCAATCATTTCTGGACGTTTTTCAATGGCAAAAATCAATGAATATTGTAAATGCACAAACAGTAATTTCTCCGCATTGCAAGGTGCAATTCTGAAATTTTTTACTTTTTCCTGCTCCTCTTAGCATGATAAAGAAGATTCAAAGAGAGTGAGATGCCAGCTCCTTTCATTCAGTCAGTAGCTTCAATCATTTCTGGACGGTTTTCAATGGCAAAAATCAATGAATATTGTAAATGCACAAACAGTAATTTCTCCGCATTGCAAGGTGCAATTCTGAAATTTTTGCTTTTTCCTGCTCCTCTTAGCATGATAAAGAAGATTCAAAGAGAGTGAGGTGCCAGCTCCTTTCATTCAGTCAGTAGCTTCAAACATTTCTGGTATATGAATAACATGTTTTTCAATGGCAAAAATCAATGAATATTGTAAATGCACAAACAGTAATTTCTCCGCATTGCAAGGAGCAATTCTGAAATTTTTTGCTTTTTCCTGCTCCTCTTAGCATGATAAAGAAGATTCAAAGAGAGTGAGATGCCAGCTCCTTTCATTCAGTCAGTAGCTTCAATCATTTCTGGACGTTTTTCAATGGCAAAAATCAATGAATATTGTAAATGCACAAACTGTAATTTCTCCGCATTGCAAGGTGCAATTCTGAAATTTTTTGCTTTTTCCTGCTCCTCTTAGCATGATAAAGAAGATTCAAAGAGAGTGAGATGCCAGCTCTTTTCATTCAGTCAGTAGCTTCAATCATTTCTGGACGTTTTTCAATGGCAAAAATCAATGAATATTGTAAATGCACAAACAGTAATTTCTCCGCATTGCAAGGTGCAATTCTGAAATTTTTTGCTTTTTCCTGCTCCTCTTAGCATGATAAAGAAGATTCAAAGAGAGTGAGATGCCAGCTCCTTTCATTCAATCAGTAGCTTCAAACATTTCTGGTATATGAATAACATGATGTTTTTCAATGGCAAAAATCAATGAATATTGTAAATGCACAAACAGTAATTTCTCCGCATTGCAAGGTGCAATTCTGAAATTTTTTGCTTTTTCCTGCTCCTCTTAGCATGATAAAGAAGATTCAAAGAGAGTGAGATGCCAGCTCCTTTCATTCAGTCAGTAGCTTCAATCATTTCTGGACGTTTTTCAATGGCAAAAATCAATGAATATTGTAAATGCACAAACAGTAATTTCTCCGCATTGCAAGGTGCAATTCTGAAATTTTTTGCTTTTTCCTGCTCCTCTTAGCATGATAAAGAAGATTCAAAGAGAGTGAGATGCCAGCTCCTTACATTCAGTCAGTAGCTTCAATCATTTCTGGTAAATGAATAACATGATGTTTTTCAATGGCAAAAATCAATGAATTTTGTAAATGCACAAACAGTAATTTCTCCGCATTGCAAGGCGCAATTCTGAAATTTTTTGCTTTTTCCTGCTCCTCTTAGCATGATAAAGAAGATTCAAAGAGAGTGAGATGCCAGCTCCTTTCAATCATTCAGTAGCTTCAATCATTTCTGGACGTTTTTCAATGGCAAAAATCAATGAATATTGTAAATGCACAAACAGTAATTTCTCCGCATTGCAAGGTGCAATTCTGAAATTTTTTGCTTTTTCCTGCTCCTCTTAGCATGATAAAGAAGATTCAAAGAGAGTGAGATGCCAGCTCCTTTCATTCAGTCAGTAGCTTCAATCATTTCTGGACGTTTTTCAATGGCAAAAATCAATGAATATTGTAAATGCACAAACAGTAATTTTTCCGCATTGCAAGGTGCAATTCTGAAATTTTTTGCTTATTCCTGCTCCTCTTAGCATGATAAAGAAGATTCAAAGAGAGTGAGGTGCCAGCTCCTTTCATTCAGTCAGTAGCTTCAAACATTTCTGGTATATGAATAACGTTTTTCAATGGCAAAAATCAATGAATATTGTAAATGCACAAACAGTTATTTCCCTTCATTGCAAGGTGCAATTCTGAAATTTTTTGCTTTTTCCTGCTCCTCTTAGCATGATAAAGAAGATTCAAAGAGAGTGAGATGCCAGCTCCTTTCATTCAGTCAGTAGCTTCAATCATTTCTGGACGTTTTTCAATGGCAAAAATCAATGAATATTGTAAATGCACAAACAGTAATTTCTCCGCATTGCAAGGTGCAATTCTGAAATTTTTTGCTTTTTCCTGCTCCTCTTAGCATGATAAAGAAGATTCAAAGAGAGTGAGATGCCAGCTCCTTTCATTCAGTCAGTAGCTTCAATCATTTCTGGACGTTTTTCAATGGCAAAAATCAATGAATATTGTAAATGCACAAACAGTAATTTCTCCGCATTGCAAGGTGCAATTCTGAAATTTTTGCTTTTTCCTGCTCCTCTTAGCATGATAAAGAAGATTCAAAGAGAGTGAGGTGCCAGCTCCTTTCATTCAGTCAGTAGCTTCAAACATTTCTGGTATATGAATAACATGTTTTTCAATGGCAAAAATCAATGAATATTGTAAATGCACAAACAGTAATTTCTCCGCATTGCAAGGAGCAATTCTGAAATTTTTTGCTTTTTCCTGCTCCTGTTAGCATGATAAAGAAGATTCAAAGAGAGTGAGATGCCAGCTCCTTTCATTCAGTCAGTAGCTTCAATCATTTCTGGACGTTTTTCAATGGCAAAAATCAATGAATATTGTAAATGCACAAACTGTAATTTCTCCGCATTGCAAGGTGCAATTCTGAAATTTTTTGCTTTTTCCTGCTCCTCTTAGCATGATAAAGAAGATTCAAAGAGAGTGAAATGCCAGCTCTTTTCATTCAGTCAGTAGCTTCAATCATTTCTGGACGTTTTTCAATGGCAAAAATCAATGAATATTGTAAATGCACAAACAGTAATTTCTCCGCATTGCAAGGTGCAATTCTGAAATTTTTTGCTTTTTCCTGCTCCTCTTAGCATGATAAAGAAGATTCAAAGAGAGTGAGATGCCAGCTCCTTTCATTCAATCAGTAGCTTCAAACATTTCTGGTATATGAATAACATGATGTTTTTCAATGGCAAAAATCAATGAATATTGTAAATGCACAAACAGTAATTTCTCCGCATTGCAAGGTGCAATTCTGAAATTTTTTGCTTTTTCCTGCTCCTCTTAGCATGATAAAGAAGATTCAAAGAGAGTGAGATGCCAGCTCCTTTCATTCAGTCAGTAGCTTCAATCATTTCTGGACGTTTTTCAATGGCAAAAATCAATGAATATTGTAAATGCACAAACAGTAATTTCTCCGCATTGCAAGGTGCAATTCTGAAATTTTTTGCTTTTTCCTGCTCCTCTTAGCATGATAAAGAAGATTCAAAGAGAGTGAGGTGCCAGCTCCTTTCATTCAGTCAGTAGCTTCAAACATTTCTGGTATATGAATAACATGTTTTTCAATGGCAAAAATCAATGAATATTGTAAATGCACAAACTGTAATTTCTCCGCATTGCAAGGTGCAATTCTGAAATTTTTTGCTTTTTCCTGCTCCTCTTAGCATGATAAAGAAAATTCAAAGAGAGTGAGATGCCAGCTCCTTTCATTCAGTCAGTAGCTACAATCATTTCTGGACGTTTTTCAATGGCAAAAATCAATGAATATTGTAAATGCACAAACAGTAATTTCTCCGCATTGCAAGGTGCAATTCTGAAATTTTTTGCTTTTTCCTGCTCCTCTTAGCATGATAAAGAAGATTCAAAGAGAGTGAGATGCCAGCTCCTTTCATTCAGTCAGTAGCTTCAATCATTTCTGGACGTTTTTCAATGGCAAAAATCAATGAATATTGTAAATGCACAAACTGTAATTTCTCCGCATTGTAAGGTGCAATTCTGAAATTTTTTGCTTTTTCCTGCTCCTCTTAGCATGATAAAGAAGATTCAAAGAGAGTGAGATGCCAGCTCCTTTCATTCAGTCAGTAGCTTCAATCATTTCTGGACGTTTTTCAATGGCAAAAATCAATGAATATTGTAAATGCACAAACAGTAATTTCTCCGCATTGCAAGGTGCAATTCTGAAATTTTTTGCTTTTTCCTGCTCCCCTTAGCATGATAAAGAAGATTCAAAGAGAGTGAGATGCCAGCTCCTTTCATTCAGTCAGTAGCTTCAATCATTTCTGGACGTTTTTCAATGGCAAAAATCAATGAATATTGTAAATGCACAAACAGAAATTTCTCCGCATTGCAAGGTGCAATTCTGAAATTTTTTGCTTTTTCCTGCTCCTCTTAGCATGATAAAGAAGATTCAAAGAGAGTGAGATGCCAGCTCCTTTCATTCAGTCAGTAGCTTCAAACATTTCTGGTATATGAATAACATGATGTTTTTCAATGGCAAAAATCAATGAATATTGTAAATGCACAAACAGTAATTTCTCCGCATTGCAAGGTGCAATTCTGAAATTTTTGCTTTTTCCTGCTCCTCTTAGCATGATAAAGAAGATTCAAAGAGAGTGAGATGCCAGCTCCTTTCGTTCAGTCAGTAGCTTCAATCATTTCTGGACGTTTTTCAAAGGCAAAAATCATTGAATATTGTAAATGCACAAACAGTAATTTCTCCGCATTGCAAGGTGCAATTCTGAAATTTTTTACATTTTCCTGCTCCTCTTAGCATGATAAAGAAGATTCAAAGAGAGTGAGATGCCAGCTCCTTTCATTCAGTCAGTAGCTTCAATCATTTCTGGTATATGAATAACATGATGTTTTTCAATGGCAAAAATCAATGAATATTGTAAATGCACAAACAGTAATTTCTCCGCATTGCAAGGTGCAATTCTGAAATTTTTTGCTTTTTCCTGCTCCTCTTAGCATGATAAAGAAGATTCAAAGAGAGTGAGATGCCAGCTCCTTTCATTCAGTCAGTAGCTTCAATCATTTCTGGACGTTTTTCAATGGCAAAAATCAATGAATATTGTAAATGCACAAACAGTAATTTCTCCGCATTGCAAGGTGCAATTCTGAAATTTTTTGCTTTTTCCTCCTCCTCTTAGCATGATAAAGAAGATTCAAAGAGAGTGAGGTGCCAGCTCCTTTCATTCAGTCAGTAGCTTCAAACATTTCTGGTATATGAATAACATGTTTTTCAATGGCAAAAATCAATGAATATTGTAAATGCACAAACAGTAATTTCTCCGCATTGCAAGGAGCAATTCTGAAATTTTTTGCTTTTTCCTGCTCCTCTTAGCATGATAAAGAAGATTCAAAGAGAGTGAGATGCCAGCTCCTTTCATTCAGTCAGTAGCTTCAATCATTTCTGGACGTTTTTCAATGGCAAAAATCAATGAATATTGTAAATGCACAAACTGTAATTTCTCCGCATTGCAAGGTGCAATTCTGAAATTTTTTGCTTTTTCCTGCTCCTCTTAGCATGATAAAGAAGATTCAAAGAGAGTGAGATGCCAGCTCCTTTCATTCAGTCAGTAGCTTCAATCATTTCTGGACGTTTTTCAATGGCAAAAATCAATGAATATTGTAAATGCACAAACAGTAATTTCTCCGCATTGCAAGGTGCAATTCTGAAATTTTTTGCTTTTTCCTGCTCCTCTTAGCATGATAAAGAAGATTCAAAGAGAGTGAGATGCCAGCTCCTTTCATTCAGTCAGTAGCTTCAAACATTTCTGGTATATGAATAACATGATGTTTTTCAATGGCAAAAATTAATGAATATTGTAAATGCACAAACAGTAATTTCTCCGCATTGCAAGGTGCAATTCTGAAATTTTTTGCTTTTTCCAGCTCCTCTTAGCATGATAAAGAAGATTCAAAGAGAGTGAGATGCCAGCTCCTTTCATTCAGTCAGTAGCTTCAATCATTTCTGGACGTTTTTCAATGGCAAAAATCAATGAATATTGTAAATGCACAAACAGTAATTTCTCCGCATTGCAAGGTGCAATTCTGAAATTTTTTGCTTTATCCTGCTCCTCTTAGCATGATAAAGAAGATTCAAAGAGAGTGAGGTGCCAGCTCCTTTCATTCAGTCAGTAGCTTCAAACATTTCTGGTATATGAATAACATGTTTTTCAATGGCAAAAATCAATGAATATTGTAAATGCACAAACAGTAATTTCTCCGCATTGCAAGGTGCAATTCTGAAATTTTTTGCTTTTTCCTGCTCCTCTTAGCATGATAAAGAAAATTCAAAGAGAGTGAGATGCCAGCTCCTTTCATTCAGTCAGTAGCTTCAATCATTTCTGGACGTTTTTCAATGGCAAAAATCAATGAATATTGTAAATGCACAAACAGTAATTTCTCCGCATTGCAAGGTGCAATTCTGAAATTTTTTGCTTTTTCCTGCTCCTCTTAGCATGATAAAGAAGATTCAAAGAGAGTGAGATGCCAGCTCCTTTCATTCAGTCAGTAGCTTCAATCATTTCTGGACGTTTTTCAATGGCAAAAATCAATGAATATTGTAAATGCACAAACTGTAATTTCTCCGCATTGTAAGGTGCAATTCTGAAATTTTTTGCTTTTTCCTGCTCCTCTTAGCATGATAAAGAAGATTCAAAGAGAGTGAGATGCCAGCTCCTTTCATTCAGTCAGTAGCTTCAATCATTTCTGGACGTTTTTCAATGGCAAAAATCAATGAATATTGTAAATGCACAAACTGTAATTTCTCCGCATTGTAAGGTGCAATTCTGAAATTTTTTGCTTTTTCCTGCTCCTCTTAGCATGATAAAGAAGATTCAAAGAGAGTGAGATGCCAGCTCCTTTCATTCAGTCAGTAGCTTCAATCATTTCTGGACGTTTTTCAATGGCAAAAATCAATGAATATTGTAAATGCACAAACAGTAATTTCTCCGCATTGCAAGGTGCAATTCTGAAATTTTTTGCTTTTTCCTGCTCCTCTTAGCATGATAAAGAAGATTCAAAGAGAGTGAGATGCCAGCTCCTTTCATTCAGTCAGTAGCTTCAAACATTTCTGGTATATGAATAACATGATGTTTTTCAATGGCAAAAATCAATGAATATTGTAAATGCACAAACAGTAATTTCTCCGCATTGCAAGGTGCAATTCTGAAATTTTTTGCTTTTTCCTGCTCCTCTTAGCATGATAAAGAAGATTCAAAGAGAGTGAGATGCCAGCTCCTTTCATTCAGTCAGTAGCTTCAAACATTTCTGGTATATGAATAACATGATGTTTTTCAATGGCAAAAATCAATGAATATTGTAAATGCACAAACAGTAATTTCTCCGCATTGCAAGGTGCAAGTCTGAAATTTTTTGCTTTTTCCTGCTCCTCTTAGCATGATAAAGAAGATTCAAAGAGAGTGAGATGCCAGCTACTTTCATTCAGTCAGTAGCTTCAATCATTTCTGGACGTTTTTCAATGGTAAAAATCAATGAATATTGTAAATGCACAAACAGTAATATCTCCGCATTGCAAGGTGCAATTCTGAAATTTTTTGCTTTTTCCCGCTCCTCTTAGCATGATAAAGAAGATTCAAAGAGAGTGAGATGCCAGCTCCTTTCATTCAGTCAGTAGCTTCAATCATTTCTGGACGTTTTTCAATGGCAAAAATCAATGAATATTGTAAATGCACAAACAGTAATTTCTCCGCATTGCAAGGTGCAATTCTGAAATTTTTTGCTTTTTCCTGCTCCTCTTAGCATGATAAAGAAGATTCAAAGAGAGTGAGATGCCAGCTCCTTTCATTCAGTCAGTAGCTTCAATCATTTCTGGTAAATGAATAACATGATGTTTTTCAATGGCAAAAATCAATGAATTTTGTAAATGCACAAACAGTAATTTCTCCGCATTGCAAGGCGCAATTCTGAAATTGTTTGCTTTTTCCTGCTCCTCTTAGCATGATAAAGAAGATTCAAAGAGAGTGAGATGCCAGCTCCTTTCATTCAGTCAGTAGCTTCAATCATTTCTGGACGTTTTTCAATGGCAAAAATCAATGAATATTGTAAATGCACAAACAGTAATTTCTCCGCATTGCAAGGTGCAATTCTGAAATTTTTTGCTTTTTCCTGCTCCTCTTAGCATGATAAAGAAGATTCAAAGTGAGTGAGATGCCAGCTCCTTTCATTCAGTCAGTAGCTTCAATCATTTCTGGACGTTTTTCAATGGCAAAAATCAATGAATATTGTAAATGTACAAACAGTAATTTCTCCGCATTGCAAGGTGCAATTCTGAAATTTTTTGCTTTTTCCTGCTCCTCTTAGCATGATAAAGAAGATTCAAAGAGAGTGAGGTTCCAGCTCCTTTCATTCAGTCAGTAGCTTCAAACATTTCTGGTATATGAATAACATGTTTTTCAATGGCAAAAATCAATGAATATTGTAAATGCACAAAGAGTAATTTCTCCGCATTGCAAGGTGCAATTCTGAAATTTTTTGCTTTTTCCTGCTCCTCTTAACTTGATAAAGAAGATTCAAAGAGAGTGAGATGCCAGCTCCTTTCATTCAGTCAGTAGCTTCAATCATTTCTGGACGTTTTTCAATGGCAAAAATCAATGAATATTGTAAATGCACAAACTGTAATTTCTCCGCATTGTAAGGTGCAATTCTGAAATTTTTTGCTTTTTCCTGCTCCTCTTAGCATGATAAAGAAGATTCAAAGAGAGTGAGATGCCAGCTCCTTTCATTCAGTCAGTAGCTTCTATCATTTCTGGACGTTTTTCAATGGCAAAAATCAATGAATATTGTAAATGCACAAACAGTAATTTCTCCGCATTGCAAGGTGCAATTCTGAAATTTTTTGCTTTTTCCTGCTCCTCTTAGCATGATAAAGAAGATTCAAAGAGAGTGAGATGCCAGCTCCTTTCATTCAGTCAGTAGCTTCAAACATTTCTGGTATATGAATAACATGATGTTTTTCAATGGCAAAAATCAATGAATATTGTAAATGCACAAACAGTAATTTCTCCGCATTGCAAGGTGCAAGTCTGAAATTTTTTGCTTTTTCCTGCTCCTCTTAGCATGATAAAGAAGATTCAAAGAGAGTGAGATGCCAGCTACTTTCATTCAGTCAGTAGCTTCAATCATTTCTGGACGTTTTTCAATGGTAAAAATCAATGAATATTGTAAATGCACAAACAGTAATTTCTCCGCATTGCAAGGTGCAATTCTGAAATTTTTTGCTTTTTCCTGCTCCTCTTAGCATGATAAAGAAGATTCAAAGAGAGTGAGATGCCAGCTCCTTTCATTCAGTCAGTAGCTTCAATCATTTCTGGACGTTTTTCAATGGCAAAAATCAATGAATATTGTAAATGCACAAACAGTAATTTCTTCGCATTGCAAGGTGCAATTCTGAAATGTTTTGCTTTTTCCTGCTCCTCTTAGCATGATAAAGAAGATTCAAAGAGAGTGAGATGCCAGCTCCTTTCATTCAGTCAGTAGCTTCAATCATTTCTGGTAAATGAATAACATGATGTTTTTCAATGGCAAAAATCAATGAATTTTGTAAATGCACAAACAGTAATTTCTCCGCATTGCAAGGCGCAATTCTGAAATTTTTTGCTTTTTCCTGCTCCTCTTAGCATGATAATGAAGATTCAAAGAGAGTGAGATGCCAGCTCCTTTCATTCAGTCAGTAGCTTCAATCATTTCTGGACGTTTTTCAATGGCAAAAATCAATGAATATTGTAAATGCACAAACAGTAATTTCTCCGCATTGCAAGGTGCAATTCTGAAATTTTTTGCTTTTTCCTGCTCCTCTTAGCATGATAAAGAAGATTCAAAGAGAGTGAGATGCCAGCTCCTTTCATTCAGTCAGTAGCTTCAATCATTTCTGGATGTTTTTCAATGGCAAAAGTCAATGAATATTGTAAATGCACAAACTGTAATTTCTTCGCATTGCAAGGTGCAATTCTGAAATTTTTTGCTTTTCCTGCTCCTCTTAGCATGATAAAGAAGATTCATAGAGAGTGAGATGCCAGCTCCTTTCATTCAGTCAGTAGCTTCAATCATTTCTGGACGTTTTTCAATGGCAAAAATCAATGAATATTGTAATTGCACAAACAGTAATTTCTCCGCATTGCAAGGTGCAATTCTGAAATTTTTTGCTTTTTCCTGCTCCTCTTAGCATGATAAAGAAGATTCAAAGAGAGTGAGATGCCAGCTCCTTTCATTCAGTCAGTAGCTTCAAACATTTCTGGTATATGAATAACATGATGTTTTTCAATGGCAAAAATCAATGAATATTGTAAATGCACAAACAGTAATTTCTCCGCATTGCAAGGTGCAATTCTGAAATTTTTTGCTTTTTCCTGCTCCTCTTAGCATGATAAAGAAGATTCAAAGAGAGTGAGATGCCAGCTCCTTTCATTCAGTCAGTAGCTTCAATCATTTCTGGACGTTTTTCAATGGCAAAAATCAATGAATATTGTAAATGCACAAACAGTAATTTCTCCGCATTGCAAGGTGCAATTCTGAAATTTTTTGCTTTTTCCTGCTCCTCTTAGCATGATAAAGAAGATTCAAAGAGAGTGAGATGCCAGCTCCTTTCATTCAGTCAGTAGCTTCAATCATTTCTGGACGTTTTTCAATGGCAAAAATCAATGAATATTGTAAATGCACAAACTGTAATTTCTCCGCATTGTAAGGTGCAATTCTGAAATTTTTTGCTTTTTCCTGCTCCTCTTAGCATGATAAAGAAGATTCAAAGAGAGTGAGATGCCAGCTCCTTTCATTCAGTCAGTAGCTTCAATCATTTCTGGACGTTTTTCAATGGCAAAAATCAATGAATATTGTAAATGCACAAACAGTAATTTCTCCGCATTGCAAGGTGCAATTCTGAAATTTTTTGCTTTTTCCTGCTCCTCTTAGCATGATAAAGAAGATTCAAAGAGAGTGAGATGCCAGCTCCTTTCATTCAGTCAGTAGCTTCAATCATTTCTGGACGTTTTTCAATGGCAAAAATCAATGAATATTGTAAATGCACAAACAGTAATTTCTTCGCATTGCAAGGTGCAATTCTGAAATGTTTTGCTTTTTCCTGCTCCTCTTAGCATGATAAAGAAGATTCAAAGAGAGTGAGATGCCAGCTCCTTTCATTCAGTCAGTAGCTTCAATCATTTCTGGTAAATGAATAACATGATGTTTTTCAATGGCAAAAATCAATGAATTTTGTAAATGCACAAACAGTAATTTCTCCGCATTGCAAGGCGCAATTCTGAAATTTTTTGCTTTTTCCTGCTCCTCTTAGCATGATAAAGAAGATTCAAAGAGAGTGAGATGCCAGCTCCTTTCATTCAGTCAGTAGCTTCAATCATTTCTGGACGTTTTTCAATGGCAAAAATCAATGAATATTGTAAATGCACAAACAGTAATTTCTCCGCATTGCAAGGTGCAATTCTGAAATTTTTTGCTTTTTCCTGCTCCTCTTAGCATGATAAAGAAGATTCAAAGAGAGTGAGATGCCAGCTCCTTTCATTCAGTCAGTAGCTTCAATCATTTCTGGATGTTTTTCAATGGCAAAAGTCAATGAATATTGTAAATGCACAAACTGTAATTTCTTCGCATTGCAAGGTGCAATTCTGAAATTTTTTGCTTTTCCTGCTCCTCTTAGCATGATAAAGAAGATTCATAGAGAGTGAGATGCCAGCTCCTTTCATTCAGTCAGTAGCTTCAATCATTTCTGGACGTTTTTCAATGGCAAAAATCAATGAATATTGTAATTGCACAAACAGTAATTTCTCCGCATTGCAAGGTGCAATTCTGAAATTTTTTGCTTTTTCCTGCTCCTCTTAGCATGATAAAGAAGATTCAAAGAGAGTGAGATGCCAGCTCCTTTCATTCAGTCAGTAGCTTCAAACATTTCTGGTATATGAATAACATGATGTTTTTCAATGGCAAAAATCAATGAATATTGTAAATGCACAAACAGTAATTTCTCCGCATTGCAAGGTGCAATTCTGAAATTTTTTGCTTTTTCCTGCTCCTCTTAGCATGATAAAGAAGATTCAAAGAGAGTGAGATGCCAGCTCCTTTCATTCAGTCAGTAGCTTCAATCATTTCTGGACGTTTTTCAATGGCAAAAATCAATGAATATTGTAAATGCACAAACAGTAATTTCTCCGCATTGCAAGGTGCAATTCTGAAATTTTTTGCTTTTTCCTGCTCCTCTTAGCATGATAAAGAAGATTCAAAGAGAGTGAGATGCCAGCTCCTTTCATTCAGTCAGTAGCTTCAATCATTTCTGGACGTTTTTCAATGGCAAAAATCAATGAATATTGTAAATGCACAAACTGTAATTTCTCCGCATTGTAAGGTGCAATTCTGAAATTTTTTGCTTTTTCCTGCTCCTCTTAGCATGATAAAGAAGATTCAAAGAGAGTGAGATGCCAGCTCCTTTCATTCAGTCAGTAGCTTCAATCATTTCTGGACGTTTTTCAATGGCAAAAATCAATGAATATTGTAAATGCACAAACAGTAATTTCTCCGCATTGCAAGGTGCAATTCTGAAATTTTTTGCTTTTTCCTGCTCCTCTTAGCATGATAAAGAAGATTCAAAGAGAGTGAGATGCCAGCTCCTTTCATTCAGTCAGTAGCTTCAAACATTTCTGGTATATGAATAACATGATGTTTTTCAATGGCAAAAATCAATGAATATTGTAAATGCACAAACAGTAATTTCTCCGCATTGCAAGGTGCAAGTCTGAAATTTTTTGCTTTTTCCTGCTCCTCTTAGCATGATAAAGAAGATTCAAAGAGAGTGAGATGCCAGCTACTTTCATTCAGTCAGTAGCTTCAATCATTTCTGGACGTTTTTCAATGGTAAAAATCAATGAATATTGTAAATGCACAAACAGTAATTTCTCCGCATTGCAAGGTGCAATTCTGAAATTTTTTGCTTTTTCCTGCTCCTCTTAGCATGATAAAGAAGATTCAAAGAGAGTGAGATGCCAGCTCCTTTCATTCAGTCAGTAGCTTCAATCATTTCTGGACGTTTTTCAATGGCAAAAATCAATGAATATTGTAAATGCACAAACAGTAATTTCTCCGAATTGCAAGGTGCAATTCTGAAATTTTTTGCTTTTTCCTGCTCCTCTTAGCATGATAAAGAAGTTTCAAAGAGAGTGAGATGCCAGCTCCTTTCATTCAGTCAGTAGCTTCAATCATTTCTGGTAAATGAATAACATGATGTTTTTCAATGGCAAAAATCAATGAATTTTGTAAATGCACAAACACTAATTTCTCCGCATTGCAAGGCGCAATTCTGAAATTTCTTGCTTTTTCCTGCTCCTCTTAGCATGATAAAGAAGATTCAAAGAGAGTGAGATGCCAGCTCCTTTCATTCAGTCAGTAGCTTCAATCATTTCTGAACGTTTTTCAATGGCAAAAATCAATGAATATTGTAAATGCACAAACAGTAATTTCTCCGCATTGCAAGGTGCAATTCTGAAATTTTTTGCTTTTTCCTGCTCCTCTTAGCATGATAAAGAAGATTCAAAGAGAGTGAGATGCCAGCTCCTTTCATTCAGTCAGTAGCTTCAATCATTTCTGGACGTTTTTCAATGGCAAAAATCAATGAATATTGTAAATGCACAAACAGCAATTTCTCCGCATTGCAAGGTGCAATTCTGAAATTTTTTGCTTTTTCCTGCTCCTCTTAGCATGATAAAGAAGATTCAAAGAGAGTGAGGTGCCAGCTCCTTTCATTCAGTCAGTAGCTTCAAACATTTCTGGTATATGAATAACATGTTTTTCAATGGCAAAAATCAATGAATATTGTAAATGCACAAACAGTAATTTCTCCGCATTGCAAGGAGCAATTCTGAAATTTTTTGCTTTTTCCTGCTCCTCTTAGCATGATAAAGAAGATTCAAAGAGAGTGAGATGCCAGCTCCTTTCATTCAGTCAGTAGCTTCAATCATTTCTGGACGTTTTTCAATGGCAAAAATCAATGAATATTGTAAATGCACAAACAGTAATTTCTCCGCATTGCAAGGTGCAATTCTGAAATTTTTTGCTTTTTCCTGCTCCTCTTAGCATGATAAAGAAGATTCAAAGAGAGTGAGATGCCAGCTCCTTTCATTCAGTCAGTAGCTTCAATCATTTCTGGACGTTTTTCAATGGCAAAAATCAATGAATATTGTAAATGCACAAACTGTAATTTCTCCGCATTGCAAGGTGCAATTCTGAAATTTTTTGCTTTTTCCTGCTCCTCTTAGCATGATAAAGAAGATTCAAAGAGAGTGAGATGCCAGCTCCTTTCATTCAGTCAGTAGCTTCAAACATTTCTGGTATATGAATAACATGTTTTTCAATGGCAAAAATCAATGAATATTGTAAATGCACAAACAGTAATTTCTCCGCATTGCAAGGTGCAATTCTGAAATTTTTGGCTTTTTCCTGCTCCTCTTAGCATGATAAAGAAGATTCAAAGAGAGTGAGATGCCAGCTCCTTTCATTCAGTCAGTAGCTTCAAACATTTCTGGTATATGAATAACATGATGTTTTTCAATGGCAAAAATCAATGAATATTGTAAATGCACAAACAGTAATTTCTCCGCATTGCAAGGTGCAATTCTGAAATTTTTTGCTTTTTCCTGCTCCTCTTAGCATGATAAAGAAGATTCAAAGAGAGTGAGATGCCAGCTCCTTTCATTCAGTCAGTAGCTTCAAACATTTCTGGTATATGAATAACATGATGTTTTTCAATGGCAAAAATCAATGAATATTGTAAATGCACAAACAGTAATTTCTCCGCATTGCAAGGTGCAATTCTGAAATTTTTTGCTTTTTCCTGCTCCTCTTAGCATGATAAAGAAGATTCAAAGAGAGTGAGATGCCAGCTCCTTTCATTGAGTCAGTAGCTTCAATCATTTCTGGACTTTTTTCAATGGCAAAAATCATTGAATATTGTAAATGCACAAACAGTAATTTCTCCGCATTGCAAGGTGCAATTCTGAAATTTTTTACTTTTTCCTGCTCCTCTTAGCATGATAAAGAAGATTCAAAGAGAGTGAGATGCCAGCTCCTTTCATTCAGTCAGTAGCTTCAATCATTTCTGGTATATGAATAACATGATGTTTTTCAATGGCAAAAATCAATGAATATTGTAAATGCACAAACAGTAATTTCTCCGCATTGCAAGGTGCAATTCTGAAATTTTTTGCTTTTTCCTGCTCCTCTTAGCATGATAAAGAAGATTCAAAGAGAGTGAGATGCCAGCTCCTTTCATTCAGTCAGTAGCTTCAATCATTTCTGGACGTTTTTCAATGGCAAAAATCAATGAATATTGTAAATGCACAAACAGTAATTTCTCCGCATTGCAAGGTGCAATTCTGAAATTTTTTGCTTTTTCCTGCTCCTCTTAGCATGATAAAGAAGATTCAAAGAGAGTGAGATGCCAGCTCCTTTCATTCAGTCAGTAGCTTCAATCATTTCTGGACGTTTTTCAATGGCAAAAATCAATGAATATTGTAAATGCACAAACTGTAATTTCTCCGCATTGTAAGGTGCAATTCTGAAATTTTTTGCTTTTTCCTGCTCCTCTTAGCATGATAAAGAAGATTCAAAGAGAGTGAGATGCCAGCTCCTTTCATTCAGTCAGTAGCTTCAATCATTTCTGGACGTTTTTCAATGGCAAAAATCAATGAATATTGTAAATGCACAAACAGTAATTTCTCCGCATTGCAAGGTGCAAGTCTGAAATTTTTTGCTTTTTCCTGCTCCTCTTAGCATGATAAAGAAGATTCAAAGAGAGTGAGATGCCAGCTACTTTCATTCAGTCAGTAGCTTCAATCATTTCTGGACGTTTTTCAATGGTAAAAATCAATGAATATTGTAAATGCACAAACAGTAATTTCTCCGCATTGCAAGGTGCAATTCTGAAATTTTTTGCTTTTTCCTGCTCCTCTTAGCATGATAAAGAAGATTCAAAGAGAGTGAGATGCCAGCTCCTTTCATTCAGTCAGTAGCTTCAATCATTTCTGGACGTTTTTCAATGGCAAAAATCAATGAATATTGTAAATGCACAAACAGTAATTTCTCCGCATTGCAAGGTGCAATTCTGAAATTTTTTGCTTTTTCCTGCTCCTCTTAGCATGATAAAGAAGTTTCAAAGAGAGTGAGATGCCAGCTCCTTTCATTCAGTCAGTAGCTTCAATCATTTCTGGTAAATGAATAACATGATGTTTTTCAATGGCAAAAATCAATGAATTTTGTAAATGCACAAACACTAATTTCTCCGCATTGCAAGGCGCAATTCTGAAATTTTTTGCTTTTTCCTGCTCCTCTTAGCATGATAAAGAAGATTCAAAGAGAGTGAGATGCCAGCTCCTTTCATTCAGTCAGTAGCTTCAATCATTTCTGAACGTTTTTCAATGGCAAAAATCAATGAATATTGTAAATGCACAAACAGTAATTTCTCCGCATTGCAAGGTGCAATTCTGAAATTTTTTTGCTTTTTCCTGCTCCTCTTAGCATGATAAAGAAGATTCAAAGAGAGTGAGATGCCAGCTCCTTTGATTCAGTCAGTAGCTTCAATCATTTCTGGACGTTTTTCAATGGCAAAAATCAATGAATATTGTAAATGCACAAACAGCAATTTCTCCGCATTGCAAGGTGCAATTCTGAAATTTTTTGCTTTTTCCTGCTCCTCTTAGCATGATAAAGAAGATTCAAAGAGAGTGAGGTGCCAGCTCCTTTCATTCAGTCAGTAGCTTCAAACATTTCTGGTATATGAATAACATGTTTTTCAATGGCAAAAATCAATGAATATTGTAAATGCACAAACAGTAATTTCTCCGCATTGCAAGGAGCAATTCTGAAATTTTTTGCTTTTTCCTGCTCCTCTTAGCATGATAAAGAAGATTCAAAGAGAGTGAGATGCCAGCTCCTTTCATTCAGTCAGTAGCTTCAATCATTTCTGGACGTTTTTCAATGGCAAAAATCAATGAATATTGTAAATGCACAAACAGTAATTTCTCCGCATTGCAAGGTGCAATTCTGAAATTTTTTGCTTTTTCCTGCTCCTCTTAGCATGATAAAGAAGATTCAAAGAGAGTGAGATGCCAGCTCCTTTCATTCAGTCAGTAGCTTCAATCATTTCTGGACGTTTTTCAATGGCAAAAATCAATGAATATTGTAAATGCACAAACTGTAATTTCTCCGCATTGCAAGGTGCAATTCTGAAATTTTTTGCTTTTTCCTGCTCCTCTTAGCATGATAAAGAAGATTCAAAGAGAGTGAGATGCCAGCTCCTTTCATTCAGTCAGTAGCTTCAAACATTTCTGGTATATGAATAACATGTTTTTCAATGGCAAAAATCAATGAATATTGTAAATGCACAAACAGTAATTTCTCCGCATTGCAAGGTGCAATTCTGAAATTTTTGGCTTTTTCCTGCTCCTCTTAGCATGATAAAGAAGATTCAAAGAGAGTGAGATGCCAGCTCCTTTCATTCAGTCAGTAGCTTCAAACATTTCTGGTATATGAATAACATGATGTTTTTCAATGGCAAAAATCAATGAATATTGTAAATGCACAAACAGTAATTTCTCCGCATTGCAAGGTGCAATTCTGAAATTTTTTGCTTTTTCCTGCTCCTCTTAGCATGATAAAGAAGATTCAAAGAGAGTGAGATGCCAGCTCCTTTCATTCAGTCAGTAGCTTCAAACATTTCTGGTATATGAATAACATGATGTTTTTCAATGGCAAAAATCAATGAATATTGTAAATGCACAAACAGTAATTTCTCCGCATTGCAAGGTGCAATTCTGAAATTTTTTGCTTTTTCCTGCTCCTCTTAGCATGATAAAGAAGATTCAAAGAGAGTGAGATGCCAGCTCCTTTCATTGAGTCAGTAGCTTCAATCATTTCTGGACTTTTTTCAATGGCAAAAATCATTGAATATTGTAAATGCACAAACAGTAATTTCTCCGCATTGCAAGGTGCAATTCTGAAATTTTTTACTTTTTCCTGCTCCTCTTAGCATGATAAAGAAGATTCAAAGAGAGTGAGATGCCAGCTCCTTTCATTCAGTCAGTAGCTTCAATCATTTCTGGTATATGAATAACATGATGTTTTTCAATGGCAAAAATCAATGAATATTGTAAATGCACAAACAGTAATTTCTCCGCATTGCAAGGTGCAATTCTGAAATTTTTTGTTTTTTCCTGCTCCTCTTAGCATGATAAAGAAGATTCAAAGAGAGTGAGATGCCAGCTCCTTTCATTCAGTCAGTAGCTTCAAACATTTCTGGTATATGAATAACATGATGTTTTTCAATGGCAAAAATCAATGAATATTGTAAATGCACAAACAGTGATTTCTCCGCATTGCAAGGTGCAATTCTGAAATTTTTTGCTTTTTCCTGCTCCTCTTAGCATGTTAAAGAAGATTCAAAGAGAGTGAGATGCCAGCTCCTTTCGTTCAGTCAGTAGCCTCAATCATTTATGGACGTTTTTCAATGGTAAAAATCAATGAATATTGTAAATGCACAAACAGTAATTTCTCCGCATTGCAAGGTGCAATTCTGAAATTTTTTGCTTTTTCCTGCTCCTCTTAGCATGATAAAGAAGATTCAAAGAGAGTGAGATGCCAGCTCCTTTCATTCAGTCAGTAGCTTCAAACATTTCTGGTATATGAATAACATGATGTTTTTCAATGGCAAAAATCAATGAATATTGTAAATGCACAAACAGTAATTTCTCCGCATTGCAAGGTGCAATTCTGAAATTTTTTGCTTTTTCCTGCTCCTCTTAGCATGATAAAGAAGATTCAAAGAGAGTGAGATGCCAGCTCCTTTCATTCAGTCAGTAGCTTCAATCATTTCTGGTATATGAATAACATGATGTTTTTCAATGGCAAAAATCAATGAATATTGTAAATGCACAAACAGTAATTTCTCCGCATTGCAAGGTGCAATTCTGAAATTTTTTGCTTTTTCCTGCTCCTCTTAGCATGATAAAGAAGATTCAAAGAGAGTGAGATGCCAGCTCCTTTCATTCAGTCAGTAGCTTCAATCATTTCTGGACGTTTTTCAATGGCAAAAATCAATGAATATTGCAAATGCACAAACAGTAATTTCTCCGCATTGCAAGGTGCAATTCTGAAATTTTTTGCTTTTACCTGCTCCTCTTAGCATGATAAAGAAGATTCAAAGAGAGTGAGATGCCAGCTCCTTTCATTCAGTCAGTAGCTTCAATCATTTCTGGACGTTTTTCAATGGCAAAAATCAATGAATATTGTAAATGCACAAACAGTAATTTCTCCGCATTGCAAGTTGCAATTCTGAAATTTTTTGCTTTTTCCTGCTCCTCTTAGCATGATAAAGAAGATTCAAAGAGAGTGAGATGCCAGCTCCTTTCATTCAGTCAGTAGCTTCAAACATTTCTGGTATATGAATAACATGATGTTTTTCAATGGCAAAAATCAATGAATATTGTAAATGCACAGACAGTAATTTCTCCGCATTGCAAGGTGCAATTCTGAAATTTTTTGCTTTTTCCTGCTCCTCTTAGCATGATAAAGAAGATTCAAAGAGAGTGAGATGCCAGCTCCTTTCGTTCAGTCAGTAGCTTCAATCATTTCTGGACGTTTTTCAATGGCAAAAATCATTGAATATTATAAATGCACAAACAGTAATTTCTCCGCATTGCATAGTGCAATTCTGAAATTTTTTACTTTTTCCTGCTCCTCTTAGCATGATAAAGAAGATTCAAAGAGAGTGAGATGCCAGCTCCTTTCATTCAGTCAGTAGCTTCAATCATTTCTGGTATATGAATAACATGATGTTTTTCAATGGCAAAAATCAATGAATATTGTAAATGCACAAACAGTAATTTCTCCGCATTGCAAGGTGCAATTCTGAAATTTTTTGCTTTTTCCTGCTCCTCTTAGCATGATAAAGAAGATTCAAAGAGAGTGAGATGCCAGCTCCTTTCATTCAGTCAGTAGCTTCAATAATTTCTGGACGTTTTTCAATGGCAAAAATCAATGAATATTGTAAATGCACAAACAGTAATTTCTCCGCATTGCAAGGTGCAATTCTGAAATTTTTTGCTTTTTCCTGCTCCTCTTAGCATGATAAACATGATTCAAAGAGAGTGAGATGCCAGCTCCTTTCATTCAGTCAGTAGCTTCAATCATTTCTGGACGTTTTTCAATGGCAAAAATCAATGAATATTGTAAATGCACAAACAGTAATTTCTCCGCATTGCAAGGTGCAATTATGAAATTTTTTGCTTTTTCCTGCTCCTCTTAGCATGATAAAGAAGATTCAAAGAGAGTGAGATGCCAGCTCCTTTCATTCAGTCAGTAGCTTCAAACATTTCTGGTATATGAATAACATGATGTTTTTCAATGGCAAAAATCAATGAATATTGTAAATGCACAAACAGTAATTTCTCCGCATTGCAAGGTGCAATTCTGAAATTTTTTGCTTTTTCCTGCTCCTCTTAGCATGATAAAGAAGATTCAAAGAGAGTGAGATGCCAGCTCCTTTCATTCAGTCAGTAGCTTCAATCATTTCTGGATGTTTTTCAATGGCAAAAATCAATGAATATTGTAAATGCACAAACAGTAATTTCTCCGCATTGCAAGGTGCAATTCTGAAATTTTTTGCTTTTTCCTGCTCCTCTTAGCATGATAAACAAGATTCAAAGAGAGTGAGATGCCAGCTCCTTTCATTCAGTCAGTAGCTTCAATCATTTCTGGACGTTTTTCAATGGCAAAAATCAATGAATATTGTAAATGCACAAACAGTAATTTCTCCGCATTGCAAGGTGCAATTCTGAAATTTTTTGCTTTTTCCTGCTCCTCTTAGCATGATAAAGAAGATTCAAAGAGAGTGAGATGCCAGCTCCTTTCATTCAGTCAGTAGCTTCAAACATTTCTGGTATATGAATAACATGATGTTTTTCAATGGCAAAAATCAATGAATATTGTAAATGCACAAACAGGAATTTCTCCGCATTGCAAGGTGCAAGTCTGAAATTTTTTGCTTTTTCCTGCTCCTCTTAGCATGATAAAGAAGATTCAAAGAGAGTGAAATGCCAGCTACTTTCATTCAGTCAGTAGCTTCAATCATTTCTGGACGTTTTTCAATGGTAAAAATCAATGAATATTGTAAATGCACAAACAGTAATTTCTCCACATTGCAAGGTGCAATTCTGAAATTTTTTGCTTTTTCCTGCTCCTCTTAGCATGATAAAGAAGATTCAAAGAGAGTGAGATGCCAGCTCCTTTCATTCAGTCAGTAGCTTCAAACATTTCTGGTATATGAATAACATGATGTTTTTCAATGGCAAAAATCAATGAATATTGTAAATGCACAAACAGTAATTTCTCCGCATTGCAAGGTGCAATTCTGAAATTTTTTGCTTTTTCCTGCTCCTCTTAGCATGATAAAGAAGATTCAAAGAGAGTGAGATGCCAGCTCCTTTCATTCAGTCAGTAGCTTCAATCATTTCTGGATGTTTTTCAATGGCAAAAATCAATGAATATTGTAAATGCACAAACAGTAATTTCTCCGCATTGCAAGGTGCAATTCTGAAATTTTTTGCTTTTTCCTGCTCCTCTTAGCATGATAAACAAGATTCAAAGAGAGTGAGATGCCAGCTCCTTTCATTCAGTCAGTAGCTTCAATCATTTCTGGACGTTTTTCAATGGCAAAAATCAATGAATATTGTAAATGCACAAACAGTAATTTCTCCGCATTGCAAGGTGCAATTCTGAAATTTTTTGCTTTTTCCTGCTCCTCTTAGCATGATAAAGAAGATTCAAAGAGAGTGAGATGCCAGCTCCTTTCATTCAGTCAGTAGCTTCAATCATTTCTGGATGTTTTTCAATGGCAAAAATCAATCAATATTGTAAATGCACAAACTGTAATTTCTCCGCATTGCAAGGTGCATTTCTGAAATTTTTTGATTTTTCCTGCTCCTCTTAGCATGATAAAGAAGATTCAAAGAGAGTGAGATGCCAGCTCCTTTCATTCAGTCAGTAGCTTCAATCATTTCTGGACGTTTTTCAATGGCAAAAATCAATGAATATTGTAAATGCACAAACAGTAATTTCTCCGCATTGCAAGGTGCAATTCTGAAATTTTTTGCTTTTTCCTGCTCCTCTTAGCATGATAAAGAAGATTCAAAGAGAGTGAGATGCCAGCTCCTTTCATTCAGTCAGTAGCTTCAATCATTTCTGGTATATGAATAACATGATGTTTTTCAATGGCAAAAATCAATGAATATTGTAAATGCACAAACAGTAATTTCTCCGCATTGCAAGGTGCAATTCTGAAATTTTTTGCTTTTTCCTGCTCCTCTTAGCATGATAAAGAAGATTCAAAGAGAGTGAGATGCCAGCTCCTTTCATTCAGTCAGTAGCTTCAATCATTTCTGGACGTTTTTCAATGGCAAAAATCAATGAATATTGCAAATGCACAAACAGTAATTTCTCCGCATTGCAAGGTGCAATTCTGAAATTTTTTGCTTTTACCTGCTCCTCTTAGCATGATAAAGAAGATTCAAAGAGAGTGAGATGCCAGCTCCTTTCATTCAGTCAGTAGCTTCAATCATTTCTGGACGTTTTTCAATGGCAAAAATCAATGAATATTGTAAATGCACAAACAGTAATTTCTCCGCATTGCAAGTTGCAATTCTGAAATTTTTTGCTTTTTCCTGCTCCTCTTAGCATGATAAAGAAGATTCAAAGAGAGTGAGATGCCAGCTCCTTTCATTCAGTCAGTAGCTTCAAACATTTCTGGTATATGAATAACATGATGTTTTTCAATGGCAAAAATCAATGAATATTGTAAATGCACAGACAGTAATTTCTCCGCATTGCAAGGTGCAATTCTGAAATTTTTTGCTTTTTCCTGCTCCTCTTAGCATGATAAAGAAGATTCAAAGAGAGTGAGATGCCAGCTCCTTTCGTTCAGTCAGTAGCTTCAATCATTTCTGGACGTTTTTCAATGGCAAAAATCATTGAATATTATAAATGCACAAACAGTAATTTCTCCGCATTGCATAGTGCAATTCTGAAATTTTTTACTTTTTCCTGCTCCTCTTAGCATGATAAAGAAGATTCAAAGAGAGTGAGATGCCAGCTCCTTTCATTCAGTCAGTAGCTTCAATCATTTCTGGTATATGAATAACATGATGTTTTTCAATGGCAAAAATCAATGAATATTGTAAATGCACAAACAGTAATTTCTCCGCATTGCAAGGTGCAATTCTGAAATTTTTTGCTTTTTCCTGCTCCTCTTAGCATGATAAAGAAGATTCAAAGAGAGTGAGATGCCAGCTCCTTTCATTCAGTCAGTAGCTTCAATAATTTCTGGACGTTTTTCAATGGCAAAAATCAATGAATATTGTAAATGCACAAACAGTAATTTCTCCGCATTGCAAGGTGCAATTCTGAAATTTTTTGCTTTTTCCTGCTCCTCTTAGCATGATAAACATGATTCAAAGAGAGTGAGATGCCAGCTCCTTTCATTCAGTCAGTAGCTTCAATCATTTCTGGACGTTTTTCAATGGCAAAAATCAATGAATATTGTAAATGCACAAACAGTAATTTCTCCGCATTGCAAGGTGCAATAATGAAATTTTTTGCTTTTTCCTGCTCCTCTTAGCATGATAAAGAAGATTCAAAGAGAGTGAGATGCCAGCTCCTTTCATTCAGTCAGTAGCTTCAAACATTTCTGGTATATGAATAACATGATGTTTTTCAATGGCAAAAATCAATGAATATTGTAAATGCACAAACAGTAATTTCTCCGCATTGCAAGGTGCAATTCTGAAATTTTTTGCTTTTTCCTGCTCCTCTTAGCATGATAAAGAAGATTCAAAGAGAGTGAGATGCCAGCTCCTTTCATTCAGTCAGTAGCTTCAATCATTTCTGGATGTTTTTCAATGGCAAAAATCAATGAATATTGTAAATGCACAAACTGTAATTTCTCCGCATTGCAAGGTGCAATTCTGAAATTTTTTGCTTTTTCCTGCTCCTCTTAGCATGATAAACAAGATTCAAAGAGAGTGAGATGCCAGCTCCTTTCATTCAGTCAGTAGCTTCAATCATTTCTGGACGTTTTTCAATGGCAAAAATCAATGAATATTGTAAATGCACAAACAGTAATTTCTCCGCATTGCAAGGTGCAATTCTGAAATTTTTTGCTTTTTCCTGCTCCTCTTAGCATGATAAAGAAGATTCAAAGAGAGTGAGATGCCAGCTCCTTTCATTCAGTCAGTAGCTTCAAACATTTCTGGTATATGAATAACATGATGTTTTTCAATGGCAAAAATCAATGAATATTGTAAATGCACAAACAGGAATTTCTCCGCATTGCAAGGTGCAAGTCTGAAATTTTTTGCTTTTTCCTGCTCCTCTTAGCATGATAAAGAAGATTCAAAGAGAGTGAGATGCCAGCTACTTTCATTCAGTCAGTAGCTTCAATCATTTCTGGACGTTTTTCAATGGTAAAAATCAATGAATATTGTAAATGCACAAACAGTAATTTCTCGACATTGCAAGGTGCAATTCTGAAATTTTTTGCTTTTTCCTGCTCCTCTTAGCATGATAAAGAAGATTCAAAGAGAGTGAGATGCCAGCTCCTTTCATTCAGTCAGTAGCTTCAAACATTTCTGGTATATGAATAACATGATGTTTTTCAATGGCAAAAATCAATGAATATTGTAAATGCACAAACAGTAATTTCTCCGCATTGCAAGGTGCAATTCTGAAATTTTTTGCTTTTTCCTGCTCCTCTTAGCATGATAAAGAAGATTCAAAGAGAGTGAGATGCCAGCTCCTTTCATTCAGTCAGTAGCTTCAATCATTTCTGGATGTTTTTCAATGGCAAAAATCAATGAATATTGTAAATGCACAAACAGTAATTTCTCCGCATTGCAAGGTGCAATTCTGAAATTTTTTGCTTTTTCCTGCTCCTCTTAGCATGATAAACAAGATTCAAAGAGAGTGAGATGCCAGCTCCTTTCATTCAGTCAGTAGCTTCAATCATTTCTGGACGTTTTTCAATGGCAAAAATCAATGAATATTGTAAATGCACAAACAGTAATTTCTCCGCATTGCAAGGTGCAATTCTGAAATTTTTTGCTTTTTCCTGCTCCTCTTAGCATGATAAAGAAGATTCAAAGAGAGTGAGATGCCAGCTCCTTTCATTCAGTCAGTAGCTTCAAACATTTCTGGTATATGAATAACATGATGTTTTTCAATGTCAAAAATCAATGAATATTGTAAATGCACAAACAGTAATTTCTCCGCATTGCAAGGTGCAAGTCTGAAATTTTTTGCTTTTTCCTGCTCCTCTTAGCATGATAAAGAAGATTCAAAGAGAGTGAGATGCCAGCTACTTTCATTCAGTCAGTAGCTTCAATCATTTCTGGACGTTTTTCAATGGTAAAAATCAATGAATATTGTAAATGCACAAACAGTAATTTCTCCACATTGCAAGGTGCAATTCTGAAATTTTTTGCTTTTTCCTGCTCCTCTTAGCATGATAAAGAAGATTCAAAGAGAGTGAGATGCCAGCTCCTTTCATTCAGTCAGTAGCTTCAAACATTTCTGGTATATGAATAACATGATGTTTTTCAATGGCAAAAATCAATGAATATTGTAAATGCACAAACAGTAATTTCTCCGCATTGCAAGGTGCAATTCTGAAATTTTTTGCTTTTTCCTGCTCCTCTTAGCATGATAAAGAAGATTCAAAGAGAGTGAGATGCCAGCTCCTTTCATTCAGTCAGTAGCTTCAATCATTTCTGGATGTTTTTCAATGGCAAAAATCAATGAATATTGTAAATGCACAAACTGTAATTTCTCCGCATTGCAAGGTGCAATTCTGAAATTTTTTGCTTTTTCCTGCTCCTCTTAGCATAATAAAGAAGATTCAAAGAGAGTGAGATGCCAGCTCCTTTCATTCAGTCAGTAGCTTCAATCATTTCTGGACGTTTTTCAATGGCAAAAATCAATGAATATTGTAAATGCACAAACAGTAATTTCTCCGCATTGCAAGGTGCAATTCTGAAATTTTTTGCTTTTTCCTGCTCCTCTTAGCATGATAAAGAAGATTCAAAGAGAGTGAGATGCCAGCTCCTTTCATTCAGTCAGTACCTTCAATCATTTCTGGACGTTTTTCAATGGCAAAAATCAATGAATATTGTAAATGCACAAACAGTAATTTCTCCGCATTGCAAGGTGCAATTCTGAAATTTTTTGCTTTTTCCCGCTCCTCTTAGCATGATAAAGATTCAAAGAGAGTGAGGTGCCAGCTCCTTTCATTCAGTCAGTAGCTTCAAACATTTCTGGTATATGAATAACATGTTTTTCAATGGCAAAAATCAATGAATATTGTAAATGCACAAACAGTAATTTCTCCGCATTGCAAGGTGCAATTCTGAAATTTTTTGCTTTTTCCTGCTCCTCTTAGCATGATAAAGAAGATTCAAAGAGAGTGAGATGCCAGCTCCTTTCATTCAGTCAGTAGCTTCAAACATTTCTGGTATATGAATAACATGATGTTTTTCAATGGCAAAAATCAATGAATATTGTAAATGCACAAACAGTAATTTCTCCGCATTGCAAGGTGCAAGTCTGAAATTTTTTGCTTTTTCCTGCTCCTCTTAGCATGATAAAGAAGATTCAAAGAGAGTGAGATGCCAGCTACTTTCATTCAGTCAGTAGCTTCAATCATTTCTGGACGTTTTTCAATGGTAAAAATCAATGAATATTGTAAATGCACAAACAGTAATTTCTCCACATTGCAAGGTGCAATTCTGAAATTTTTTGCTTTTTCCTGCTCCTCTTAGCATGATAAAGAATATTCAAAGAGAGTGAGATGCCAGCTCCTTTCATTCAGTCAGTAGCTTCAAACATTTCTGGTATATGAATAACATGATGTTTTTCAATGGCAAAAATCAATGAATATTGTAAATGCACAAACAGTAATTTCTCCGCATTGCAAGGTGCAATTCTGAAATTTTTTGCTTTTTCCTGCTCCTCTTAGCATGATAAAGAAGATTCAAAGAGAGTGAGATGCCAGCTCCTTTCATTCAGTCAGTAGCTTCAATCATTTCTGGATGTTTTTCAATGGCAAAAATCAATGAATATTGTAAATGCACAAACTGTAATTTCTCCGCATTGCAAGGTGCAATTCTGAAATGTTTTGCTTTTTCCTGCTCCTCTTAGCATAATAAAGAAGATTCAAAGAGAGTGAGATGCCAGCTCCTTTCATTCAGTCAGTAGCTTCAATCATTTCTGGACGTTTTTCAATGGCAAAAATCAATGAATATTGTAAATGCACAAACAGTAATTTCTCCGCATTGCAAGGTGCAATTCTGAAATTTTTTGCTTTTTCCTGCTCCTCTTAGCATGATAAAGAAGATTCAAAGAGAGTGAGATGCCAGCTCCTTTCATTCAGTCAGTACCTTCAATCATTTCTGGACGTTTTTCAATGGCAAAAATCAATGAATATTGTAAATGCACAAACAGTAATTTCTCCGCATTGCAAGGTGCAATTCTGAAATTTTTTGCTTTTTCCCGCTCCTCTTAGCATGATAAAGATTCAAAGAGAGTGAGGTGCCAGCTCCTTTCATTCAGTCAGTAGCTTCAAACATTTCTGGTATATGAATAACATGTTTTTCAATGGCAAAAATCAATGAATATTGTAAATGCACAAACAGTAATTTCTCCGCATTGCAAGGTGCAATTCTGAAATTTTTTGCTTTTTCCTGCTCCTCTTAGCATGATAAAGAAGATTCAAAGAGAGTGAGATGCCAGCTCCTTTCATTCAGTCAGTAGCTTCAAACATTTCTGGTATATGAATAACATGATGTTTTTCAATGGCAAAAATCAATGAATATTGTAAATGCACAAACAGTAATTTCTCCGCATTGCAAGGTGCAATTCTGAAATTTTTTGCTTTTTCCTGCTCCTCTTAGCATGATAAAGAAGATTCAAAGAGAGTGAGATGCCAGCTCCTTTCATTCAGTCAGTAGCTTCAATCATTTCTGGATGTTTTTCAATGGCAAAAATCAATCAATATTGTAAATGCACAAACTGTAATTTCTCCGCATTGCAAGGTGCAATTCTGAAATTTTTTGCTTTTTCCTGCTCCTCTTAGCATGATAAAGAAGATTCAAAGAGAGTGAGATGCCAGCTCCTTTCATTCAGTCAGTAGCTTCAATCATTTCTGGACGTTTTTCAATGGCAAAAATCAATGAATATTGTAAATGCACAAACAGTAATTTCTCCGCATTGCAAGGTGCAATTCTGAAATTTTTTGCTTTTTCCTGCTCCTCTTAGCATGATAAAGAAGATTCAAAGAGAGTGAGATGCCAGCTCCTTTCATTCAGTCAGTACCTTCAATCATTTCTGGACGTTTTTCAATGGCAAAAATCAATGAAAATTGTAAATGCACAAACAGTAATTTCTCCGCATTGCAAGGTGCGATTCTGAAATTTTTTGCTTTTTCCTGCTCCTCTTAGCATGATAAAGAAGATTCAAAGAGAGTGAGATGCCAGCTCCTTTCATTCAGTCAGTAGCTTCAAACATTTCTGGTATATGAATAACATGATGTTTTTCAATGGCAAAAATCAATGAATATTGTAAATGCACAAACAGTAATTTCTCCGCATTGCAAGGTGCAAGTCTGAAATTTTTTGCTTTTTCCTGCTCCTCTTAGCATGATAAAGAAGATTCAAAGAGAGTGAGATGCCAGCTACTTTCATTCAGTCAGTAGCTTCAATCATTTCTGGACCTTTTTCAATGGTAAAAATCAATGAATATTGTAAATGCACAAACAGTAATTTCTCCACATTGCAAGGTGCAATTCTGAAATTTTTTGCTTTTTCCTGCTCCTCTTAGCATGATAAAGAAGATTCAAAGAGAGTGAGATGCCAGCTCCTTTCATTCAGTCAGTAGCTTCAAACATTTCTGGTATATGAATAACATGATGTTTTTCAATGGCAAAAATCAATGAATATTGTAAATGCACAAACAGTAATTTCTCCGCATTGCAAGGTGCAATTCTGAAATTTTTTGCTTTTTCCTGCTCCTCTTAGCATGATAAAGAAGATTCAAAGAGAGTGAGATGCCAGCTCCTTTCATTCAGTCAGTAGCTTCAAACATTTCTGGTATATGAATAACATGATGTTTTTCAATGGCAAAAATCAATGAATATTGTAAATGCACAAACAGTAATTTCTCCGCATTGCAAGGTGCAATTCTGAAATTTTTTGCTTTTTCCTGCTCCTCTTAGCATGATAAAGAAGATTCAAAGAGAGTGAGATGCCAGCTCCTTTCATTCAGTCAGTAGCTTCAATCATTTCTGGACGTTTTTCAATGGCAAAAATCAATGAATATTGCAAATGCACAAACAGTAATTTCTCCGCATTGCAAGGTGCAATTCTGAAATTTTTTGCTTTTACCTGCTCCTCTTAGCATGATAAAGAAGATTCAAAGAGAGTGAGATGCCAGCTCCTTTCATTCAGTCAGTAGCTTCAATCATTTCTGGACGTTTTTCAATGGCAAAAATCAATGAATATTGTAAATGCACAAACAGTAATTTCTCCGCATTGCAAGTTGCAATTCTGAAATTTTTTGCTTTTTCCTGCTCCTCTTAGCATGATAAAGAAGATTCAAAGAGAGTGAGATGCCAGCTCCTTTCATTCAGTCAGTAGCTTCAAACATTTCTGGTATATGAATAACATGATGTTTTTCAATGGCAAAAATCAATGAATATTGTAAATGCACAGACAGTAATTTCTCCGCATTGCAAGGTGCAATTCTGAAATTTTTTGCTTTTTCCTGCTCCTCTTAGCATGATAAAGAAGATTCAAAGAGAGTGAGATGCCAGCTCCTTTCGTTCAGTCAGTAGCTTCAATCATTTCTGGACGTTTTTCAATGGCAAAAATCATTGAATATTATAAATGCACAAACAGTAATTTCTCCGCATTGCATAGTGCAATTCTGAAATTTTTTACTTTTTCCTGCTCCTCTTAGCATGATAAAGAAGATTCAAAGATAGTGAGATGCCAGCTCCTTTCATTCAGTCAGTAGCTTCAATCATTTCTGGTATATGAATAACATGATGTTTTTCAATGGCAAAAATCAATGAATATTGTAAATGCACAAACAGTAATTTCTCCGCATTGCAAGGTGCAATTCTGAAATTTTTTGCTTTTTCCTGCTCCTCTTAGCATGATAAAGAAGATTCAAAGAGAGTGAGATGCCAGCTCCTTTCATTCAGTCAGTAGCTTCAATAATTTCTGGACGTTTTTCAATGGCAAAAATCAATGAATATTGTAAATGCACAAACAGTAATTTCTCCGCATTGCAAGGTGCAATTCTGAAATTTTTTGCTTTTTCCTGCTCCTCTTAGCATGATAAACATGATTCAAAGAGAGTGAGATGCCAGCTCCTTTCATTCAGTCAGTAGCTTCAATCATTTCTGGACGTTTTTCAATGGCAAAAATCAATGAATATTGTAAATGCACAAACAGTAATTTCTCCGCATTGCAAGGTGCAATAATGAAATTTTTTGCTTTTTCCTGCTCCTCTTAGCATGATAAAGAAGATTCAAAGAGAGTGAGATGCCAGCTCCTTTCATTCAGTCAGTAGCTTCAAACATTTCTGGTATATGAATAACATGATGTTTTTCAATGGCAAAAATCAATGAATATTGTAAATGCACAAACAGTAATTTCTACGCATTGCAAGGTGCAATTCTGAAATTTTTTGCTTTTTCCTGCTCCTCTTAGCATGATAAAGAAGATTCAAAGAGAGTGAGATGCCAGCTCCTTTCATTCAGTCAGTAGCTTCAATCATTTCTGGATGTTTTTCAATGACAAAAATCAATGAATATTGTAAATGCACAAACAGTAATTTCTCCGCATTGCAAGGTGCAATTCTGAAATTTTTTGCTTTTTCCTGCTCCTCTTAGCATGATAAACAAGATTCAAAGAGAGTGAGATGCCAGCTCCTTTCATTCAGTCAGTAGCTTCAATCATTTCTGGACGTTTTTCAATGGCAAAAATCAATGAATATTGTAAATGCACAAACAGTAATTTCTCCGCATTGCAAGGTGCAATTCTGAAATTTTTTGCTTTTTCCTGCTCCTCTTAGCATGATAAAGAAGATTCAAAGAGAGTGAGATGCCAGCTCCTTTCATTCAGTCAGTAGCTTCAAACATTTCTGGTATATGAATAACATGATGTTTTTCAATGGCAAAAATCAATGAATATTGTAAATGCACAAACAGGAATTTCTCCGCATTGCAAGGTGCAAGTCTGAAATTTTTTGCTTTTTCCTGCTCCTCTTAGCATGATAAAGAAGATTCAAAGAGAGTGAGATGCCAGCTACTTTCATTCAGTCAGTAGCTTCAATCATTTCTGGACGTTTTTCAATGGTAAAAATCAATGAATATTGTAAATGCACAAACAGTAATTTCTCCACATTGCAAGGTGCAATTCTGAAATTTTTTGCTTTTTCCTGCTCCTCTTAGCATGATAAAGAAGATTCAAAGAGAGTGAGATGCCAGCTCCTTTCATTCAGTCAGTAGCTTCAAACATTTCTGGTATATGAATAACATGATGTTTTTCAATGGCAAAAATCAATGAATATTGTAAATGCACAAACAGTAATTTCTCCGCATTGCAAGGTGCAATTCTGAAATTTTTTGCTTTTTCCTGCTCCTCTTAGCATGATAAAGAAGATTCAAAGAGAGTGAGATGCCAGCTCCTTTCATTCAGTCAGTAGCTTCAATCATTTCTGGATGTTTTTCAATGGCAAAAATCAATGAATATTGTAAATGCACAAACAGTAATTTCTCCGCATTGCAAGGTGCAATTCTGAAATTTTTTGCTTTTTCCTGCTCCTCTTAGCATGATAAACAAGATTCAAAGAGAGTGAGATGCCAGCTCCTTTCATTCAGTCAGTAGCTTCAATCATTTCTGGACGTTTTTCAATGGCAAAAATCAATGAATATTGTAAATGCACAAACAGTAATTTCTCCGCATTGCAAGGTGCAATTCTGAAATTTTTTGCTTTTTCCTGCTCCTCTTAGCATGATAAATAAGATTCAAAGAGAGTGAGATGCCAGCTCCTTTCATTCAGTCAGTAGCTTCAAACATTTCTGGTATATGAATAACATGATGTTTTTCAATGGCAAAAATCAATGAATATTGTAAATGCACAAACAGTAATTTCTCCACATTGCAAGGTGCAATTCTGAAATTTTTTGCTTTTTCCTGCTCCTCTTAGCATGATAAAGAAGATTCAAAGAGAGTGAGATGCCAGCTCCTTTCATTCAGTCAGTAGCTTCAAACATTTCTGGTATATGAATAACATGATGTTTTTCAATGGCAAAAATCAATGAATATTGTAAATGCACAAACAGTAATTTCTCCGCATTGCAAGGTGCAATTCTGAAATTTTTTGCTTTTTCCTGCTCCTCTTAGCATGATAAAGAAGATTCAAAGAGAGTGAGATGCCAGCTCCTTTCATTCAGTCAGTAGCTTCAATCATTTCTGGATGTTTTTCAATGGCAAAAATCAATGAATATTGTAAATGCACAAACTGTAATTTCTCCGCATTGCAAGGTGCAATTCTGAAATTTTTTGCTTTTTCCTGCTCCTCTTAGCATAATAAAGAAGATTCAAAGAGAGTGAGATGCCAGCTCCTTTCATTCAGTCAGTAGCTTCAATCATTTCTGGACGTTTTTCAATGGCAAAAATCAATGAATATTGTAAATGCACAAACAGTAATTTCTCCGCATTGCAAGGTGCAATTCTGAAATTTTTTGCTTTTTCCTGCTCCTCTTAGCATGATAAAGAAGATTCAAAGAGAGTGAGATGCCAGCTCCTTTCATTCAGTCAGTACCTTCAATCATTTCTGGACGTTTTTCAATGGCAAAAATCAATGAATATTGTAAATGCACAAACAGTAATTTCTCCGCATTGCAAGGTGCAATTCTGAAATTTTTTGCTTTTTCCCGCTCCTCTTAGCATGATAAAGATTCAAAGAGAGTGAGGTGCCAGCTCCTTTCATTCAGTCAGTAGCTTCAAACATTTCTGGTATATGAATAACATGTTTTTCAATGGCAAAAATCAATGAATATTGTAAATGCACAAACAGTAATTTCTCCGCATTGCAAGGTGCAATTCTGAAATTTTTTGCTTTTTCCTGCTCCTCTTAGCATGATAAAGAAGATTCAAAGAGAGTGAGATGCCAGCTCCTTTCATTCAGTCAGTAGCTTCAAACATTTCTGGTATATGAATAACATGATGTTTTTCAATGGCAAAAATCAATGAATATTGTAAATGCACAAACAGTAATTTCTCCGCATTGCAAGGTGCAATTCTGAAATTTTTTGCTTTTTCCTGCTCCTCTTAGCATGATAAAGAAGATTCAAAGAGAGTGAGATGCCAGCTCCTTTCATTCAGTCAGTAGCTTCAATCATTTCTGGATGTTTTTCAATGGCAAAAATCAATCAATATTGTAAATGCACAAACTGTAATTTCTCCGCATTGCAAGGTGCAATTCTGAAATTTTTTGCTTTTTCCTGCTCCTCTTAGCATGATAAAGAAGATTCAAAGAGAGTGAGATGCCAGCTCCTTTCATTCAGTCAGTAGCTTCAATCATTTCTGGACGTTTTTCAATGGCAAAAATCAATGAATATTGTAAATGCACAAACAGTAATTTCTCCGCATTGCAAGGTGCAATTCTGAAATTTTTTGCTTTTTCCTGCTCCTCTTAGCATGATAAAGAAGATTCAAAGAGAGTGAGATGCCAGCTCCTTTCATTCAGTCAGTACCTTCAATCATTTCTGGACGTTTTTCAATGGCAAAAATCAATGAAAATTGTAAATGCACAAACAGTAATTTCTCCGCATTGCAAGGTGCGATTCTGAAATTTTTTGCTTTTTCCTGCTCCTCTTAGCATGATAAAGAAGATTCAAAGAGAGTGAGATGCCAGCTCCTTTCATTCAGTCAGTAGCTTCAAACATTTCTGGTATATGAATAACATGATGTTTTTCAATGGCAAAAATCAATGAATATTGTAAATGCACAAACAGTAATTTCTCCGCATTGCAACGTGCAAGTCTGAAATTTTTTGCTTTTTCCTGCTCCTCTTAGCATGATAAAGAAGATTCAAAGAGAGTGAGATGCCAGCTACTTTCATTCAGTCAGTAGCTTCAATCATTTCTGGACCTTTTTCAATGGTAAAAATCAATGAATATTGTAAATGCACAAACAGTAATTTCTCCACATTGCAAGGTGCAATTCTGAAATTTTTTGCTTTTTCCTGCTCCTCTTAGCATGATAAAGAAGATTCAAAGAGAGTGAGATGCCAGCTCCTTTCATTCAGTCAGTAGCTTCAAACATTTCTGGTATATGAATAACATGATGTTTTTCAATGGCAAAAATCAATGAATATTGTAAATGCACAAACAGTAATTTCTCCGCATTGCAAGGTGCAATTCTGAAATTTTTTGCTTTTTCCTGCTCCTCTTAGCATGATAAAGAAGATTCAAAGAGAGTGAGATGCCAGCTCCTTTCATTCAGTCAGTAGCTTCAAACATTTCTGGTATATGAATAACATGATGTTTTTCAATGGCAAAAATCAATGACTATTGTAAATGCACAAACAGTAATTTCTCCGCATTGCAAGGTGCAATTCTGAAATTTTTTGCTTTTTCCTGCTCCTCTTAGCATGATAAAGAAGATTCAAAGAGAGTGAGATGCCAGCTCCTTTCATTCAGTCAGTAGCTTCAATCATTTCTGGATGTTTTTCAATGGCAAAAATCAATGAATATTGTAAATGCACAAACAGTAATTTCTCCGCATTGCAAGGTGCAATTCTGAAATTTTTTGCTTTTTCCTGCTCCTCTTAGCATGATAAAGAAGATTCAAAGAGAGTGAGATGTCAGCTCCTTTCATTCAGTCAGTAGCTTCAAACATTTCTGGTATATGAATAACATGATGTTTTTCAATGGCAAAAATCAATGAATTTTGTAAATGCACAAACAGTAATTTCTCCGCATTGCAAGGTGCAATTCTGAAATTTTTTGCTTTTTCCTGCTCCTCTTAGCATGATAAAGAAGATTCAAAGAGAGTGAGATGCCAGCTCCTTTCATTCAGTCAGTAGCTTCAATCATTTCTGGATGTTTTTCAATGGCAAAAATCAATGAATATTGTAAATGCACAAACAGTAATTTCTCCGCATTGCAAGGTGCAATTCTGAAATTTTTTGCTTTTTCCTGCTCCTCTTAGCATGATAAACAAGATTCAAAGAGAGTGAGATGCCAGCTCCTTTCATTCAGTCAGTAGCTTCAATCATTTCTGGACGTTTTTCAATGGCAAAAATCAATGAATATTGTAAATGCACAAACAGTAATTTCTCCGCATTGCAAGGTGCAATTCTGAAATTTTTTGCTTTTTCCTGCTCCTCTTAGCATGATAAAGAAGATTCAAAGAGAGTGAGATTCCAGCTCCTTTCATTCAGTCAGTAGCTTCAAACATTTCTGGTATATGAATAACATGATGTTTTTCAATGGCAAAAATCAATGAATATTGTAAATGCACAAACAGTAATTTCTCCGCATTGCAAGGTGCAAGTCTGAAATTTTTTGCTTTTTCCTGCTCCTCTTAGCATGATAAAGAAGATTCAAAGAGAGTGAGATGCCAGCTACTTTCATTCAGTCAGTAGCTTCAATAATTTCTGGACGTTTTTCAATGGTAAAAATCAATGAATATTGTAAATGCACAAACAGTAATTTCTCCACATTGCAAGGTGCAATTCTGAAATTTTTTGCTTTTTCCTGCTCCTCTTAGCATGATAAAGAAGATTCAAAGAGAGTGAGATGCCAGCTCCTTTCATTCAGTCAGTAGCTTCAAACATTTCTGGTATATGAATAACATGATGTTTTTCAATGGCAAAAATCAATGAATATTGTAAATGCACAAACAGTAATTTCTCCGCATTGCAAGGTGCAATTCTGAAATTTTTTGCTTTTTCCTGCTCCTCTTAGCATGATAAAGAAGATTCAAAGAGAGTGAGATGCCAGCTCCTTTCATTCAGTCAGTAGCTTCAATCATTTCTGGATGTTTTTCAATGGCAAAAATCAATGAATATTGTAAATGCACAAACAGTAATTTCTCCGCATTGCAAGGTGCAATTCTGAAATTTTTTGCTTTTTCCTGCTCCTCTTAGCATGATAAACAAGATTCAAAGAGAGTGAGATGCCAGCTCCTTTCATTCAGTCAGTAGCTTCAATCATTTCTGGGCGTTTTTCAATGGCAAAAATCAATGAATATTGTAAATGCACAAACAGTAATTTCTCCGCATTGCAAGGTGCAATTCTGAAATTTTTTGCTTTTTCCTGCTCCTCTTAGCATGATAAAGAAGATTCAAAGAGAGTGAGATGCCAGCTCCTTTCATTCAGTCAGTAGCTTCAAACATTACTGGTATATGAATAACATGATGTTTTTCAATGGCAAAAATCAATGAATATTGTAAATGCACAAACAGTAATTTCTCCGCATTGCAAGGTGCAAGTCTGAAATTTTTTGCTTTTTCCTGCTCCTCTTAGCATGATAAAGAAGATTCAAAGAGAGTGAGATGCCAGCTACTTTCATTCAGTCAGTAGCTTCAATCATTTCTGGACGTTTTTCAATGGTAAAAATCAATGAATATTGTAAATGCACAAACAGTAATTTCTCCACATTGCAAGGTGCAATTCTGAAATTTTTTGCTTTTTCCTGCTCCTCTTAGCATGATAAAGAAGATTCAAAGAGAGTGAGATGCCAGCTCCTTTCATTCAGTCAGTAGCTTCAAACATTTCTGGTATATGAATAACATGATGTTTTTCAATGGCAAAAATCAATGAATATTGTAAATGCACAAACAGTAATTTCTCCGCATTGCAAGGTGCAATTCTGAAATTTTTTGCTTTTTCCTGCTCCTCTTAGCATGATAAAGAAGATTCAAAGAGAGTGAGATGCCAGCTCCTTTCATTCAGTCAGTAGCTTCAATCATTTCTGGATGTTTTTCAATGGCAAAAATCAATGAATATTGTAAATGCACAAACTGTAATTTCTCCGCATTGCAAGGTGCAATTCTGAAATTTTTTGCTTTTTCCTGCTCCTCTTAGCATAATAAAGAAGATTCAAAGAGAGTGAGATGCCAGCTCCTTTCATTCAGTCAGTAGCTTCAATCATTTCTGGACGTTTTTCAATGGCAAAAATCAATGAATATTGTAAATGCACAAACAGTAATTTCTCCGCATTGCAAGGTGCAATTCTGAAATTTTTTGCTTTTTCCTGCTCCTCTTAGCATGATAAAGAAGATTCAAAGAGAGTGAGATGCCAGCTCCTTTCATTCAGTCAGTACCTTCAATCATTTCTGGACGTTTTTCAATGGCAAAAATCAATGAATATTGTAAATGCACAAACAGTAATTTCTCCGCATTGCAAGGTGCAATTCTGAAATTTTTTGCTTTTTCCCGCTCCTCTTAGCATGATAAAGATTCAAAGAGAGTGAGGTGCCAGCTCCTTTCATTCAGTCAGTAGCTTCAAACATTTCTGGTATATGAATAACATGTTTTTCAATGGCAAAAATCAATGAATATTGTAAATGCACAAACAGTAATTTCTCCGCATTGCAAGGTGAAATTCTGAAATTTTTTGCTTTTTCCTGCTCCTCTTAGCATGATAAAGAAGATTCAAAGAGAGTGAGATGCCAGCTCCTTTCATTCAGTCAGTAGCTTCAAACATTTCTGGTATATGAATAACATGATGTTTTTCAATGGCAAAAATCAATGAATATTGTAAATGCACAAACAGTAATTTCTCCGCATTGCAAGGTGCAATTCTGAAATTTTTTGCTTTTTCCTGCTCCTCTTAGCATGATAAAGAAGATTCAAAGAGAGTGAGATGCCAGCTCCTTTCATTCAGTCAGTAGCTTCAATCATTTCTGGATGTTTTTCAATGGCAAAAATCAATGAATATTGTAAATGCACAAACTGTAATTTCTCCGCATTGCAAGGTGCAATTCTGAAATTTTTTGCTTTTTCCTGCTCCTCTTAGCATGATAAAGAAGATTCAAAGAGAGTGAGATGCCAGCTCCTTTCATTCAGTCAGTAGCTTCAATCATTTCTGGACGTTTTTCAATGGCAAAAATCAATGAATATTGTAAATGCACAAACAGTAATTTCTCCGCATTGCAAGGTGCAATTCTGAAATTTTTTGCTTTTTCCTGCTCCTCTTAGCATGATAAAGAAGATTCAAAGAGAGTGAGATGCCAGCTCCTTTCATTCAGTCAGTACCTTCAATCATTTCTGGACGTTTTTCAATGGCAAAAATCAATGAAAATTGTAAATGCACAAACAGTAATTTCTCCGCATTGCAAGGTGCGATTCTGAAATTTTTTGCTTTTTCCTGCTCCTCTTAGCATGATAAAGAAGATTCAAAGAGAGTGAGATGCCAGCTCCTTTCATTCAGTCAGTAGCTTCAAACATTTCTGGTATATGAATAACATGATGTTTTTCAATGGCAAAAATCAATGAATATTGTAAATGCACAAACAGTAATTTCTCCGCACTGCAAGGTGCAAGTCTGAAATTTTTTGCTTTTTCCTGCTCCTCTTAGCATGATAAAGAAGATTCAAAGAGAGTGAGATGCCAGCTACTTTCATTCAGTCAGTAGCTTCTATCATTTCTGGACCTTTTTCAATGGTAAAAATCAATGAATATTGTAAATGCACAAACAGTAATTTCTCCACATTGCAAGGTGCAATTCTGAAATTTTTTGCTTTTTCCTGCTCCTCTTAGCATGATAAAGAAGATTCAAAGAGAGTGAGATGCCAGCTCCTTTCATTCAGTCAGTAGCTTCAAACATTTCTGGTATATGAATAACATGATGTTTTTCAATGGCAAAAATCAATGAATATTGTAAATGCACAAACAGTAATTTCTCCGCATTGCAAGGTGCAATTCTGAAATTTTTTGCTTTTTCCTGCTCCTCTTAGCATGATAAAGAAGATTCAAAGAGAGTGAGATGCCAGCTCCTTTCATTCAGTCAGTAGCTTCAAACATTTCTGGTATATGAATAACATGATGTTTTTCAATGGCAAAAATCAATGAATATTGTAAATGCACAAACAGTAATTTCTCCGCATTGCAAGGTGCAATTCTGAAATTTTTTGCTTTTTCCTGCTCCTCTTAGCATGATAAAGAAGATTCAAAGAGAGTGAGATGCCAGCTCCTTTCATTCAGTCAGTAGCTTCAATCATTTCTGGATGTTTTTCAATGGCAAAAATCAATGAATATTGTAAATGCACAAACAGTAATTTCTCCGCATTGCAAGGTGCAATTCTGAAATTTTTTGCTTTTTCCTGCTCCTCTTAGCATGATAAAGAAGATTCAAAGAGAGTGAGATGTCAGCTCCTTTCATTCAGTCAGTAGCTTCAAACATTTCTGGTATATGAATAACATGATGTTTTTCAATGGCAAAAATCAATGAATTTTGTAAATGCACAAACAGTAATTTCTCCGCATTGCAAGGTGCAATTCTGAAATTTTTTGCTTTTTCCTGCTCCTCTTAGCATGATAAAGAAGATTCAAAGAGAGTGAGATGCCAGTTCCTTTCATTCAGTCAGTAGCTTCAATCATTTCTGGACGTTTTTCAATGGCAAAAATCAATGAATATTGTAAATGCACAAACAGTAATTTCTCCGCATTGCAAGGTGCAATTCTGAAATTTTTTGCTTTTTCCTGCTCCTCTTAGCATGATAAAGAAGATTCAAAGAGAGTGAGATGAGAGCTCCTTTCATTCAGTCAGTAGCTTCAATCATTTCTGGACGTTTTTCAATGGCAAAAATCAATGAATATTGTAAATGCACAAACAGTAATTTCTCCGCATTGCAAGGTGCAATTCTGAAATTTTTTGCTTTTTCCTGCTCCTCTTAGCATGATAAACAAGATTCAAAGAGAGTGAGATGCCAGCTCCTTTCATTCAGTCAGTAGCTTCAATCATTTCTGGACGTTTTTCAATGGCAAAAATCAATGAATATTGTAAATGCACAAACAGTAATTTCTCCGCATTGCAAGGTGCAATTCTGAAATTTTTTGCTTTTTCCTGCTCCTCTTAGCATGATAAAGAAGATTCAAAGAGAGTGAGATGCCAGCTCCTTTCATTCAGTCAGTAGCTTCAAACATTTCTGTATATGAATAACATGATGTTTTTCAATGGCAAAAATCAATGAATATTGTAAATGCACAAACAGTAATTTCTCCGCATTGCAAGGTGCAAGTCTGAAATTTTTTGCTTTTTCCTGCTCCTCTTAGCATGATAAAGAAGATACAAAGAGAGTGAGATGCCAGCTACTTTCATTCAGTCAGTAGCTTCAATCATTTCTGGATGTTTTTCAATGGTAAAAATCAATGAATATTGTAAATGCACAAACAGTAATTTCTCCACATTGCAAGGTGCAATTCTGAAATTTTTTGCTTTTTCCTGCTCCTCTTAGCATGATAAAGAAGATTCAAAGAGAGTGAGATGCCAGCTCCTTTCATTCAGTCAGTAGCTTCAAACATTTCTGGTATATGAATAACATGATGTTTTTCAATGGCAAAAATCAATGAATATTGTAAATGCACAAACAGTAATTTCTCTGCATTGCAAGGTGCAATTCTGAAATTTTTTGCTTTTTCCTGCTCCTCTTAGCATGATAAAGAAGATTCAAAGAGAGTGAGATGCCAGCTACTTTCATTCAGTCAGTAGCTTCAATCATTTCTGGATGTTTTTCAATGGTAAAAATCAATGAATATTGTAAATGCACAAACAGTAATTTCTCCACATTGCAAGGTGCAATTCTGAAATTTTTTGCTTTTTCCTGCTCCTCTTAGCATGATAAAGAAGATTCAAAGAGAGTGAGATGCCAGCTCCTTTCATTCAGTCAGTACCTTCAATCATTTCTGGACGTTTTTCAATGGCAAAAATCAATGAAAATTGTAAATGCACAAACAGTAATTTCTCCGCATTGCAAGGTGCGATTCTGAAATTTTTTGCTTTTTCCTGCTCCTCTTAGCATGATAAAGAAGATTCAAAGAGAGTGAGATGCCAGCTCCTTTCATTCAGTCAGTAGCTTCAAACATTTCTGGTATATGAATAACATGATGTTTTTCAATGGCAAAAATCAATGAATATTGTAAATGCACAAACAGTAATTTCTCCGCATTGCAAGGTGCAAGTCTGAAATTTTTTGCTTTTTCCTGCTCCTCTTAGCATGATAAAGAAGATTCAAAGAGAGTGAGATGCCAGCTACTTTCATTCAGTCAGTAGCTTCAATCATTTCTGGACCTTTTTCAATGGTAAAAATCAATGAATATTGTAAATGCACAAACAGTAATTTCTCCACATTGCAAGGTGCAATTCTGAAATTTTTTGCTTTTTCCTGCTCCTCTTAGCATGATAAAGAAGATTCAAAGAGAGTGAGATGCCAGCTCCTTTCATTCAGTCAGTAGCTTCAAACATTTCTGGTATATGAATAACATGATGTTTTTCAATGGCAAAAATCAATGAATATTGTAAATGCACAAACAGTAATTTCTCCGCATTGCAAGGTGCAATTCTGAAATTTTTTGCTTTTTCCTGCTCCTCTTAGCATGATAAAGAAGATTCAAAGAGAGTGAGATGCCAGCTCCTTTCATTCAGTCAGTAGCTTCAAACATTTCTGGTATATGAATAACATGATGTTTTTCAATGGCAAAAATCAATGAATATTGTAAATGCACAAACCGTAATTTCTCCGCATTGCAAGGTGCAATTCTGAAATTTTTTGCTTTTTCCTGCTCCTCTTAGCATGATAAAGAAGATTCAAAGAGAGTGAGATGCCAGCTCCTTTCATTCAGTCAGTAGCTTCAATCATTTCTGGATGTTTTTCAATGGCAAAAATCAATGAATATTGTAAATGCACAAACAGTAATTTCTCCGCATTGCAAGGTGCAATTCTGAAATTTTTTGCTTTTTCCTGCTCCTCTTAGCATGATAAAGAAGATTCAAAGAGAGTGAGATGCCAGCTACTTTCATTCAGTCAGTAGCTTCAATCATTTCTGGACCTTTTTCAATGGTAAAAATCAATGAATATTGTAAATGCACAAACAGTAATTTCTCCACATTGCAAGGTGCAATTCTGAAATTTTTTGCTTTTTCCTGCTCCTCTTAGCATGATAAAGAAGATTCAAAGAGAGTGAGATGCCAGCTCCTTTCATTCAGTCAGTAGCTTCAAACATTTCTGGTATATGAATAACATGATGTTTTTCAATGGCAAAAATCAATGAATATTGTAAATGCACAAACAGTAATTTCTCCGCATTGCAAGGTGCAATTCTGAAATTTTTTGCTTTTTCCTGCTCCTCTTAGCATGATAAAGAAGATTCAAAGAGAGTGAGATGCCAGCTCCTTTCATTCAGTCAGTAGCTTCAAACATTTCTGGTATATGAATAACATGATGTTTTTCAATGGCAAAAATCAATGAATATTGTAAATGCACAAACAGTAATTTCTCCGCATTGCAAGGTGCAATTCTGAAATTTTTTGCTTTTTCCTACTCCTCTTAGCATGATAAAGAAGATTCAAAGAGAGTGAGATGCCAGCTCCTTTCATTCAGTCAGTAGCTTCAATCATTTCTGGATGTTTTTCAATGGCAAAAATCAATGAATATTGTAAATGCACAAACAGTAATTTCTCCGCATTGCAAGGTGCAATTCTGAAATTTTTTGCTTTTTCCTGCTCCTCTTAGCATGATAAAGAAGATTCAAAGAGAGTGAGATGTCAGCTCCTTTCATTCAGTCAGTAGCTTCAAACATTTCTGGTATATGAATAACATGATGTTTTTCAATGGCAAAAATCAATGAATTTTGTAAATGCACAAACAGTAATTTCTCCGCATTGCAAGGTGCAATTCTGAAATTTTTTGCTTTTTCCTGCTCCTCTTAGCATGATAAAGAAGATTCAAAGAGAGTGAGATGCCAGTTCCTTTCATTCAGTCAGTAGCTTCAATCATTTCTGGACGTTTTTCAATGGCAAAAATCAATGAATATTGTAAATGCACAAACAGTAATTTCTCCGCATTGCAAGGTGCAATTCTGAAATTTTTTGCTTTTTCCTGCTCCTCTTAGCATGATAAAGAAGATTCAAAGAGAGTGAGATGCCAGCTCCTTTCATTCAGTCAGTATCTTCAATCATTTCTGGTATATGAATAACATGATGTTTTTCAATGGCAAAAATCAATGAATATTGTAAATGCACAAACAGTAATTTCTCCGCATTGCAAGGTGCAATTCTGAAATTTTTTGCTTTTTCCTGCTCCTCTTAGCATGATAAAGAAGATTCAAAGAGAGTGAGATGCCAGCTCCTTTCATTCAGTCAGTAGCTTCAATCATTTCTGGACGTTTTTCAATGGCAAAAATCAATGAATATTGTAAATGCACAAACAGTAATTTCTCCGCATTGCAAGGTGCAATTCTGAAATTTTTTGCTTTTTCCTGCTCCTCTTAGCATGATAAACAAGATTCAAAGAGAGTGAGATGCCAGCTCCTTTCATTCAGTCAGTAGCTTCAATCATTTCTGGACGTTTTTCAATGGCAAAAATCAATGAATATTGTAAATGCACAAACAGTAATTTCTCCGCATTGCAAGGTGCAATTCTGAAATTTTTTGCTTTTTCCTGCTCCTCTTAGCATGATAAAGAAGATTCAAAGAGAGTGAGATGCCAGCTCCTTTCATTCAGTCAGTAGCTTCAAACATTTCTGGTATATGAATAACATGATGTTTTTCAATGGCAAAAATCAATGAATATTGTAAATGCACAAACAGTAATTTCTCTGCATTGCAAGGTGCAATTCTGAAATTTTTTGCTTTTTCCTGCTCCTCTTAGCATGATAAAGAAGATTCAAAGAGAGTGAGATGCCAGCTACTTTCATTCAGTCAGTAGCTTCAATCATTTCTGGATGTTTTTCAATGGTAAAAATCAATGAATATTGTAAATGCACAAACAGTAATTTCTCCACATTGCAAGGTGCAATTCTGAAATTTTTTGCTTTTTCCTGCTCCTCTTAGCATGATAAAGAAGATTCAAAGAGAGTGAGATGCCAGCTCCTTTCATTCAGTCAGTAGCTTCAAACATTTCTGGTATATGAATAACATGATGTTTTTCAATGGCAAAAATCAATGAATATTGTAAATGCACAAACAGTAATTTCTCCGCATTGCAAGGTGCAATTCTGAAATTTTTTGCTTTTTCCTGCTCCTCTTAGCATGATAAAGAAGATTCAAAGAGAGTGAGATGCCAGCTCCTTTCATTCAGTCAGTAGCTTCAAATATTTCTGGTATATGAATAACATGATGTTTTTCAATGGCAAAAATCAATGAATATTGTAAATGCACAAACAGTAATTTCTCCGCATTGCAAGGTGCAATTCTGAAATTTTTTGCTTTTTCCTGCTCCTCTTAGCATGATAAAGAATATTCAAAGAGAGTGAGATGCCAGCTCCTTTCATTCAGTCAGTAGCTTCAATCATTTCTGGATGTTTTTCAATGGCAAAAATCAATGAATATTGTAAATGCACAAACTGTAATTTCTCCGCATTGCAAGGGGCAATTCTGAAATTTTTTGTTTTTTCCTGCTCCTCTTAGCATGATAAAGAAGATTCAAAGAGAGTGAGATGCCAGCTCCTTTCATTCAGTCAGTAGCTTCAATCATTTCTGGACGTTTTTCAATGGCAAAAATCAATGAATATTGTAAATGCACAAACAGTAATTTCTCCGCATTGCAAGGTGCAATTCTGAAATTTTTTGCTTTTTCCTGCTCCTCTTAGCATGATAAAGAAGATTCAAAGAGAGTGAGATGCCAGCTCCTTTCATTCAGTCAGTACCTTCAATCATTTCTGGATGTTTTTCAATGGCAAAAATCAATGAATATTGTAAATGCACAAACAGTAATTTCTCCGCATTGCAAGGTGCAATTCTGAAATTTTTGCTTTTTCCCGCTCCTCTTAGCATGATAAAGAAGATTCAAAGAGAGTGAGGTGCCAGCTCCTTTCATTCAGTCAGTAGCTTCAAACATTTCTGGTATATGAATAACATGTTTTTCAATGGCAAAAATCAATGAATATTGTAAATGCACAAACAGTAATTTCTCCGCATTGCAAGGTGCAATTCTGAAATTTTTTGATTTTTCCTGCTCCTCTTAGCATGATAAAGAAGATTCAAAGAGAGTGAGATGCCAGCTCCTTTCATTCAGTCAGTAGCTTCAATCATTTCTGGACGTTTTTCAATGGCAAAAATCAAGGAATATTGTAAATGCACAAACAGTAATTTCTCCGCATTGCAAGGTGCAATTCTGAAATTTTTTGCTTTTTCCTGCTCCTCTTAGCATGATAAAGAAGATTCAAAGAGAGTGAGATGCCAGCTCCTTTCATTCAGTCAGTAGCTTCAATCATTTCTGGACGTTTTTCAATGGCAAAAATCAATGAATATTGTAAATGCACAAACAGTAATTTCTCCGCATTGCAAGGTGCAATTCTGAAATTTTTTGCTTTTTCCTGCTCCTCTTAGCATGATAAAGAAGATTCAAAGAGAGTGAGATGCCAGCTCCTTTCATTCAGTCAGTAGCTTCAAACATTTCTGGTATATGAATAACATGATGTTTTTCAATGGCAAAAATCAATGAATATTGTAAATGCACAAACAGTAATTTCTCCGCATTGCAAGGTGCAAGTCTGAAATTTTTTGCTTTTTCCTGCTCCTCTTAGCATGGTAAAGAAGATTCAAAGAGAGTGAGATGCCAGCTACTTTCATTCAGTCAGTAGCTTCAATCATTTCTGGACGTTTTTCAATGGTAAAAATCAATGAATATTGCAAATGCACAAACAGTAATTTCTCCACATTGCAAGGTGCAATTCTGAAATTTTTTGCTTTTTCCTGCTCCTCTTAGCATGATAAAGAAGATTCAAAGAGAGTGAGATGCCAGCTCCTTTCATTCAGTCAGTAGCTTCAAACATTTCTGGTATATGAATAACATGATGTTTTTCAATGGCAAAAATCAATGAATATTGTAAATGCACAAACAGTAATTTCTCCGCATTGCAAGGTGCAATTCTGAAATTTTTTGCTTTTTCCTGCTCCTCTTAGCATGATAAAGAAGATTCAAAGAGAGTGAGATGCCAGCTCCTTTCATTCAGTCAGTAGCTTCAAACATTTCTGGTATATGAATAACATGATGTTTTTCAATGGCAAAAATCAATGAATATTGTAAATGCACAAACAGTAATTTCTCCGCATTGCAAGGTGCAATTCTGAAATTTTTTGCTTTTTCCTGCTCCTCTTAGCATGATAAAGAAGATTCAAAGAGAGTGAGATGCCAGCTCCTTTCATTCAGTCAGTAGCTTCAATCATTTCTGGACGTTTTTCAATGGCAAAAATCAATGAATATTGTAAATGCACAAACAGTAATTTCTCCGCATTGCAAGGTGCAATTCTGAAATTTTTTGCTTTTTCCTGCTCCTCTTAGCATGATAAAGAAGATTCAAAGAGAGTGAGATGCCAGCTCCTTTCATTCAGTCAGTAGCTTCAATCATTTCTGGACTTTTTCAATGGCAAAAATCAATGAATATTGTAAATGCACAAACAGTAATTTCTCCGCATTGCAAGGTGCAATTCTGAAATTTTTTGCTTTTTCCTGCTCCTCTTAGCATGATAAAGAAGATTCAAAGAGAGTGAGATGCCAGCTCCTTTCATTCAGTCAGTAGCTTCAATCATTTCTGGACGTTTTTCAATGGCAAAAATCAATGAATATTGTAAATGCACAAACAGTAATTTCTCCGCATTGCAAGGTGCAATTCTGAAATTTTTTGCTTTTTCCTGCTCCTCTTAGCATGATAAAGAAGATTCAAAGAGAGTGAGATGCCAGCTCCTTTCATTCAGTCAGTAGCTTCAATCATTTCTGGACGTTTTTCAATGGCAAAAATCAATGAATATTGTAAATGCACAAACAGTAATTTCTCCGCATTGCAAGGTGCAATTCTGAAATTTTTTGCTTTTTCCTGCTCCTCTTAGCATGACAAAGAAGATTCAAAGAGAGTAAGATGCCAGCTCCTTTCATTCAGTCAGTAGCTTCAATCATTTCTGGTATATGAATAACATGATGTTTTTCAATTGCAAAAATCAATGAATATTGTAAATGCACAAACAGTAATTTCTCCGCATTGCAAGGTGCAATTCTGAAATTTTTTGCTTTTTCCTGCTCCTCTTAGCATGATAAAGAAGATTCAAAGAGAGTGAGATCCCAGCTCCTTTCATTCAGTCAGTAGCTTCAATCATTTCTGGACGTTTTTCAATGGCAAAAATCAATGAATATTGTAAATGCACAAACAGTAATTTCTCCGCATTGCAAGGTGCAATTCTGAAATTTTTTGCTTTTTCCTGCTCCTCTTAGCATGATAAAGAAGATTCAAAGAGAGTGAGATGCCAGCTCCTTTCATTCAGTCAGTAGCTTCAATCATTTCTGGACGTTTTTCAATGGCAAAAATCAATGAATATTGTAAATGCACAAACAGTAATTTCTCCGCATTGCAAGGTGCAATTCTGAAATTTTTTGCTTTTTCCTGCTCCTCTTAGCATGATAAAGAAGATTCAAAGAGAGTTAGATGCCAGCTCCTTTCATTCAGTCAGTAGCTTCAAACATTTCTGGTATATGAATAACATGATGTTTTTCAATGGCAAAAATCAATGAATATTGTAAAAGCACAAACAGTAATTTCTCCGCATTGCAAGGTGCAATTCTGAAATTTTTTGCTTTTTCCTGCTCCTCTTAGCATGATAAAGAAGATTCAAAGAGAGTGAGATGCCAGCTCCTTTCATTCAGTCAGTAGCTTCAATCATTTCTGGACGTTTTTCAATGGCAAAAATCAATGAATATTGTAAATGCACAAACAGTAATTTCTCCGCATTGCAAGGTGCAATTCTGAAATTTTTTGCTTTTTCCTGCTCCTCTTAGCATGATAAAGAAGATTCAAAGAGAGTGAGATGCCAGCTCCTTTCATTCAGTCAGTACCTTCAATCATTTCTGGATGTTTTTCAATGGCAAAAATCAATGAATATTGTAAATGCACAAACAGTAATTTCTCCGCATTGCAAGGTGCAATTCTGAAATTTTTTGCTTTTTCCCGCTCCTCTTAGCATGATAAAGAAGATTCAAAGAGAGTGACGTGCCAGCTCCTTTCATTCAGTCAGTAGCTTCAAACATTTCTGGTATATGAATAACATGTTTTTCAATGGCAAAAATCATTGAATATTGTAAATGCACAAACAGTAATTTCTCCGCATTGCAAGGTGCAATTCTGAAATTTTTTGATTTATCCTGCTCCTCTTAGCATGATAAAGAAGATTCAAAGAGAGTGAGATGCCAGCTCCTTTCATTCAGTCAGTAGCTTCAATCATTTCTGGACGTTTTTCAATGGCAAAAATCAATGAATATTGTAAATGCACAAACAGTAATTTCTCCGCATTGCAAGGTGCAATTCTGAAATTTTTTGCTTTTTCCTGCTCCTCTTAGCATGATAAAGAAGATTCAAAGAGAGTGAGATGCCAGCTCCTTTCATTCAGTCAGTAGCTTCAATCATTTCTGGACGTTTTTCAATGGCAAAAATCAATGAATATTGTAAATGCACAAACAGTAATTTCTCCGCATTGCAAGGTGCAATTCTGAAATTTTTTGCTTTTTCCTGCTCCTCTTAGCATGATAAAGAAGATTCAAAGAGAGTGAGATGCCAGCTCCTTTCATTCAGTCAGTAGCTTCAAACATTTCTGGTATATGAATAACATGATGTTTTTCAATGGCAAAAATCAATGAATATTGTAAATGCACAAACAGTAATTTCTCCGCATTGCAAGGTGCAAGTCTGAAATTTTTTGCTTTTTCCTGCTCCTCTTAGCATGGTAAAGAAGATTCAAAGAGAGTGAGATGCCAGCTACTTTCATTCAGTCAGTAGCTTCAATCATTTCTGGACGTTTTTCAATGGTAAAAATCAATGAATATTGTAAATGCACAAACAGTAATTTCTCCACATTGCAAGGTGCAATTCTGAAATTTTTTGCTTTTTCCTGCTCCTCTTAGCATGATAAAGAAGATTCAAAGAGAGTGAGATGCCAGCTCCTTTCATTCAGTCAGTAGCTTCAAACATTTCTGGTATATGAATAACATGATGTTTTTCAATGGCAAAAATCAATGAATATTGTAAATGCACAAACAGTAATTTCTCCGCATTGCAAGGTGCAATTCTGAAATTTTTTGCTTTTTCCTGCTCCTCTTAGCATGATAAAGAAGATTCAAAGAGAGTGAGATGCCAGCTCCTTTCATTCAGTCAGTAGCTTCAAACATTTCTGGTATATGAATAACATGATGTTTTTCAATGGCAAAAATCAATGAATATTGTAAATGCACAAACAGTAATTTCTCCGCATTGCAAGGTGCAATTCTGAAATTTTTTGCTTTTTCCTGCTCCTCTTAGCATGATAAAGAAGATTCAAAGAGAGTGAGATGCCAGCTCCTTTCATTCAGTCAGTAGCTTCAATCATTTCTGGACGTTTTTCAATGGCAAAAATCAATGAATATTGTAAATGCACAAACAGTAATTTCTCCGCATTGCAAGGTGCAATTCTGAAATTTTTTGCTTTTTCCTGCTCCTCTTAGCATGATAAAGAAGATTCAAAGAGAGTGAGATGCCAGCTCCTGTCATTCAGTCAGTAGCTTCAATCATTTCTGGACGTTTTTCAATGGCAAAAATCAATGAATATTGTAAATGCACAAACAGTAATTTCTCCGCATTGCAAGGTGCAATTCTGAAATTTTTTGCTTTTTCCTGCTCCTCTTAGCATGACAAAGAAGATTCAAAGAGAGTAAGATGCCAGCTCCTTTCATTCAGTCAGTAGCTTCAATCATTTCTGGTATATGAATAACATGATGTTTTTCAATGGCAAAAATCAATGAATATTGTAAATGCACAAACAGTAATTTCTCCGCATTGCAAGGTGCAATTCTGAAATTTTTTGCTTTTTCCTGCTCCTCTTAGCATGATAAAGAAGATTCAAAGAGAGTGAGATGCCAGCTCCTTTCATTCAGTCAGTAGCTTCAATCATTTCTGGACGTTTTTCAATGGCAAAAATCAATGAATATTGTAAATGCACAAACAGTAATTTCTCCGCATTGCAAGGTGCAATTCTGAAATTTTTTGCTTTTTCCTGCTCCTCTTAGCATGATAAAGAAGATTCAAAGAGAGTGAGATGCCAGCTCCTTTCATTCAGTCAGTAGCTTCAATCATTTCTGGATGTTTTTCAATGGCAAAAATCAATGAATATTGTAAATGCACAAACAGTAATTTCTCCGCATTGCAAGGTGCAATTCTGAAATTTTTTGCTTTTTCCTGTTCCTCTTAGCATGATAAAGAAGATTCAAAGAGAGTGAGATGCCAGCTCCTTTCATTCAGTCAGTAGCTTCAAACATTTCTTGTATATGAATAACATGATGTTTTTCAATGGCAAAAATCAATGAATATTGTAAAAGCACAAACAGTAATTTCTCCGCATTGCAAGGTGCAATTCTGAAATTTTTTGCTTTTTCCTGCTCCTCTTAGCATGATAAAGAAGATTCAAAGAGAGTGAGATGCCAGCTCCTTTCATTCAGTCAGTAGCTTCAATCATTTCTTGACGTTTTTCAATGGCAAAAATCAATGAATATTGTAAATGCACAAACAGTAATTTCTCCGCATTGCAAGGTGCAATTCTGAAATTTTTTGCTTTTTCCTGCTCCTCTTAGCATGATAAAGAAGATTCAAAGAGAGTGAGATGCCAGCTCCTTTCATTCAGTCAGTAGCTTCAATCATTTCTGGTATATGAATAACATGATGTTTTTCAATGGCAAAAATCAATGAATATTGTAAATGCACAAACAGTAATTTCTCCGCATTGCAAGTTGCAATTCTGAAATTTTTTGCTTTTTCCTGCTCCTCTTAGCATGATAAAGAAGATTCAAAGAGAGTGAGATGCCAGCTCCTTTCATTCAGTCAGTAGCTTCAAACATTTCTGGTATATGAATAACATGATGTTTTTCAATGGCAAAAATCAATGAATATTGTAAATGCACAAACAGTAATTTCTCCGCATTGCAAGGTGCAATTCTGAAATTTTTTGCTTTTTCCTGCTCCTCTTAGCATGATAAAGAAGATTCAAAGAGAGTGAGATGCCAGTTCCTTTCATTCAGTCAGTAGCTTCAATCATTTCTGGACGTTTTTCAATGGCAAAAATCAATGAATATTGTAAATGCACAAACAGTAATTTCTCCGCATTGCAAGGTGCAATTCTGAAATTTTTTGCTTTTTCCTGCTCCTCTTAGCATGATAAAGAAGATTCAAAGAGAGTTAGATGCCAGCTCCTTTCATTCAGTCAGTAGCTTCAAACATTTCTGGTATATGAATAACATGATGTTTTTCAATGGCAAAAATCAATGAATATTGTAAAAGCACAAACAGTAATTTCTCCGCATTGCAAGGTGCAATTCTGAAATTTTTTGCTTTTTCCTGCTCCTCTTAGCATGATAAAGAAGATTCAAAGAGAGTGAGATGCCAGCTCCTTTCATTCAGTCAGTAGCTTCAATCATTTCTGGACGTTTTTCAATGGCAAAAATCAATGAATATTGTAAATGCACAAACAGTAATTTCTCCGCATTGCAAGGTGCAATTCTGAAATTTTTTGCTTTTTCCTGCTCCTCTTAGCATGATAAAGAAGATTCAAAGAGAGTGAGATGCCAACTCCTTTCATTCAGTCAGTAGCTTCAATCATTTCTGGTATATGAATAACATGATGTTTTTCAATGGCAAAAATCAATGAATATTGTAAATGCACAAACAGTAATTTCTCCACATTGCAAGGTGCAATTCTGAAATTTTTTGCTTTTTCCTGCTCCTCTTAGCATGATAAAGAAGATTCAAAGAGAGTGAGATGCCAGCTCCTTTCATTCAGTCAGTAGCTTCAATCATTTCTGGACGTTTTTCAATGGCAAAAATCAATGAATATTGTAAATGCACAAACAGTAATTTCTCCGCATTGCAAGGTGCAATTCTGAAATTTTTTGCTTTTTCCTGCTCCTCTTAGCATGATAAAGAAGATTCAAAGAGAGCGAGATGCCAGCTCCTTTCATTCAGTCAGTAGCTTCAATCATTTCTGGTATATGAATAACATGATGTTTTTCAATGGCAAAAATCAATGAATATTGTAAATGCACAAACAGTAATTTCTCCGCATTGCAAGGTGCAATTGTGAAATTTTTTGCTTTTTCCTGCTCCTCTTAGCATGATAAAGAAGATTCAAAGAGAGTGAGATGCCAGCTCCTTTCATTCAGTCAGTAGCTTCAATTATTTCTGGACGTTTTTCAATGGCAAAAATCAATGAATATTGTAAATGCACAAACAGTAATTTCTCCGCATTGCAAGGTGCAATTCTGAAATTTTTTGCTTTTTCCTGCTCCTCTTAGCATGATAAAGAAGATTCAAAGAGAGTGAGATGCCAGCTCCTTTCATTCAGTCAGTAGCTTCAAACATTTCTGGTATATGAATAACATGATGTTTTTCAATGGCAAAAATCAATGAATATTGTAAATGCACAAACAGTAATTTCTCCGCATTGCAAGGTGCAATTCTGAAATTTTTTGCTTTTTCCTGCTCCTCTTAGCATGATAAAGAAGATTCAAAGAGAGTGAGATGCCAGCTCCTTTCATTCAGTCAGTAGCTTCAATCATTTCTGGACGTTTTTCAATGGCAAAAATCAATGAATATTGTAAATGCACAAACAGTAATTTCTCCGCATTGCAAGGTGCAATTCTGAAATTTTTTGCTTTTTCCTGCTCCTCTTAGCATGATAAAGAAGATTCAAAGAGAGTGAGATGCCAGCTCCTTTCATTCAGTCAGTAGCTTCAATCATTTCTGGTATATGAATAACATGATGTTTTTCAATGGCAAAAATCAATGAATATTGTAAATGCACAAACAGTAATTTCTCCGCATTGCAAGGTGCAATTCTGAAATTTTTTGCTTTTTCCTGCTCCTCTTAGCATGATAAAGAAGATTCAAAGAGAGTGAGATGCCAGCTCCTTTCATTCAGTCAGTAGCTTCAAACATTTCTGGTATATGAATAACATGATGTTTTTCAATGGCAAAAATCAATGAATATTGTAAATGCACAAACAGTAATTTCTCCGCATTGCAAGGTGCAATTCTGAAATTTTTTGCTTTTTCCTGCTCCTCTTAGCATGATAAAGAAGATTCAAAGAGAGTGAGATGCCAGCTCCTTTCATTCAGTCAGTAGCTTCAATCATTTCTGGACGTTTTTCAATGGCAAAAATCAATGAATATTGTAAATGCACAAACAGTAATTTCTCCGCATTGCAAGGTGCAATTCTGAAATTTTTTGCTTTTTCCTGCTCCTCTTAGCATGATAAAGAAGATTCAAAGAGAGTGAGATGCCAGCTCCTTTCATTCAGTCAGTAGCTTCAATCATTTCTGGACGTTTTTCAATGGCAAAAATCAATGAATATTGTAAATGCACAAACAGTAATTTCTCCGCATTGCAAGGTGCAATTCTGAAATTTTTTGCTTTTTCCTGCTCCTCTTAGCATGGCAAAGAAGATTCAAAGAGAGTAAGATGCCAGCTCCTTTCATTCAGTCAGTAGCTTCAATCATTTCTGGTATATGAATAACATGATGTTTTTCAATGGCAAAAATCAATGAATATTGTAAATGCACAAACAGTAATTTCTCCGCATTGCAAGGTGCAATTCTGAAATTTTTTGCTTTTTCCTGCTCCTCTTAGCATGATAAAGAAGATTCAAAGAGAGTGAGATGCCAGCTCCTTTCATTCAGTCAGTAGCTTCAATCATTTCTGGACGTTTTTCAATGGCAAAAATCAATGAATATTGTAAATGCACAAACAGTAATTTCTCCGCATTGCAAGGTGCAATTCTGAAATTTTTTGCTTTTTCCTGCTCCTCTTAGCATGATAAAGAAGATTCAAAGAGAGTGAGATGCCAGCTCCTTTCATTCAGTCAGTAGCTTCAATCATTTCTGGATGTTTTTCAATGGCAAAAATCAATGAATATTGTAAATGCACAAACAGTAATTTCTCCGCATTGCAAGGTGCAATTCTGAAATTTTTTGCTTTTTCCTGCTCCTCTTAGCATGATAAAGAAGATTCAAAGAGAGTGAGATGCCAGCTCCTTTCATTCAGTCAGTAGCTTCAAACATTTCTTGTATATGAATAACATGATGTTTTTCAATGGCAAAAATCAATGAATATTGTAAAAGCACAAACAGTAATTTCTCCGCATTGCAAGGTGCAATTCTGAAATTTTTTGCTTTTTCCTGCTCCTCTTAGCATGATAAAGAAGATTCAAAGAGAGTGAGATGCCAGCTCCTTTCATTCAGTCAGTAGCTTCAATCATTTCTTGACGTTTTTCAATGGCAAAAATCAATGAATATTGTAAATGCACAAACAGTAATTTCTCCGCATTGCAAGGTGCAATTCTGAAATTTTTTGCTTTTTCCTGCTCCTCTTAGCATGATAAAGAAGATTCAAAGAGAGTGAGATGCCAGCTCCTTTCATTCAGTCAGTAGCTTCAATCATTTCTGGTATATGAATAACATGATGTTTTTCAATGGCAAAAATCAATGAATATTGTAAATGCACAAACAGTAATTTCTCCGCATTGCAAGTTGCAATTCTGAAATTTTTTGCTTTTTCCTGCTCCTCTTAGCATGATAAAGAAGATTCAAAGAGAGTGAGATGCCAGCTCCTTTCATTCAGTCAGTAGCTTCAAACATTTCTGGTATATGAATAACATGATGTTTTTCAATGGCAAAAATCAATGAATATTGTAAATGCACAAACAGTAATTTCTCCGCATTGCAAGGTGCAATTCTGAAATTTTTTGCTTTTTCCTGCTCCTCTTAGCATGATAAAGAAGATTCAAAGAGAGTGAGATGCCAGTTCCTTTCATTCAGTCAGTAGCTTCAATCATTTCTGGACGTTTTTCAATGGCAAAAATCAATGAATATTGTAAATGCACAAACAGTAATTTCTCCGCATTGCAAGGTGCAATTCTGAAATTTTTTGCTTTTTCCTGCTCCTCTTAGCATGATAAAGAAGATTCAAAGAGAGTTAGATGCCAGCTCCTTTCATTCAGTCAGTAGCTTCAAACATTTCTGGTATATGAATAACATGATGTTTTTCAATGGCAAAAATCAATGAATATTGTAAAAGCACAAACAGTAATTTCTCCGCATTGCAAGGTGCAATTCTGAAATTTTTTGCTTTTTCCTGCTCCTCTTAGCATGATAAAGAAGATTCAAAGAGAGTGAGATGCCAGCTCCTTTCATTCAGTCAGTAGCTTCAATCATTTCTGGACGTTTTTCAATGGCAAAAATCAATGAATATTGTAAATGCACAAACAGTAATTTCTCCGCATTGCAAGGTGCAATTCTGAAATTTTTTGCTTTTTCCTGCTCCTCTTAGCATGATAAAGAAGATTCAAAGAGAGTGAGATGCCAGCTCCTTTCATTCAGTCAGTAGCTTCAATCATTTCTGGTATATGAATAACATGATGTTTTTCAATGGCAAAAATCAATGAATATTGTAAATGCACAAACAGTAATTTCTCCACATTGCAAGGTGCAATTCTGAAATTTTTTGCTTTTTCCTGCTCCTCTTAGCATGATAAAGAAGATTCAAAGAGAGTGAGATGCCAGCTCCTTTCATTCAGTCAGTAGCTTCAATCATTTCTGGACGTTTTTCAATGGCAAAAATCAATGAATATTGTAAATGCACAAACAGTAATTTCTCCGCATTGCAAGGTGCAATTCTGAATTTTTTTGCTTTTTCCTGCTCCTCTTAGCATGATAAAGAAGATTCAAAGAGAGCGAGATGCCAGCTCCTTTCATTCAGTCAGTAGCTTCAATCATTTCTGGTATATGAATAACATGATGTTTTTCAATGGCAAAAATCAATGAATATTGTAAATGCACAAACAGTAATTTCTCCGCATTGCAAGGTGCAATTGTGAAATTTTTTGCTTTTTCCTGCTCCTCTTAGCATGATAAAGAAGATTCAAAGAGAGTGAGATGCCAGCTCCTTTCATTCAGTCAGTAGCTTCAATTAATTCTGGACGTTTTTCAATGGCAAAAATCAATGAATATTGTAAATGCACAAACAGTAATTTCTCCGCATTGCAAGGTGCAATTCTGAAATTTTTTGCTTTTTCCTGCTCCTCTTAGCATGATAAAGAAGATTCAAAGAGAGTGAGATGCCAGCTCCTTTCATTCAGTCAGTAGCTTCAAACATTTCTGGTATATGAATAACATGATGTTTTTCAATGGCAAAAATCAATGAATATTGTAAATGCACAAACAGTAATTTCTCCGCATTGCAAGGTGCAATTCTGAAATTTTTTGCTTTTTCCTGCTCCTCTTAGCATGATAAAGAAGATACAAAGAGAGTGAGATGCCAGCTCCTTTCATTCAGTCAGTAGCTTCAATCATTTCTGGACGTTTTTCAATGGCAAAAATCAATGAATATTGTAAATGCACAAACAGTAATTTCTCCGCATTGCAAGGTGCAATTCTGAAATTTTTTGCTTTTTCCTGCTCCTCTTAGCATGATAAAGAAGATTCAAAGAGAGTGAGATGCCAGCTCCTTTCATTCAGTCAGTAGCTTCAATCATTTCTGGTATATGAATAACATGATGTTTTTCAATGGCAAAAATCAATGAATATTGTAAATGCACAAACAGTAATTTCTCCGCATTGCAAGGTGCAATTCTGAAATTTTTTGCTTTTTCCTGCTCCTCTTAGCATGATAAAGAAGATTCAAAGAGAGTGAGATGCCAGCTCCTTTCATTCAGTCAGTAGCTTCAAACATTTCTGGTATATGAATAACATGATGTTTTTCAATGGCAAAAATCAATGAATATTGTAAATGCACAAACAGTAATTTCTCCGCATTGCAAGGTGCAATTCTGAAATTTTTTGCTTTTTCCTGCTCCTCTTAGCATGATAAAGAAGATTCAAAGAGAGTGAGATGCCAGCTCCTTTCATTCAGTCAGTAGCTTCAATCATTTCTGGACGTTTTTCAATGGCAAAAATCAATGAATATTGTAAATGCACAAACAGTAATTTCTCCGCATTGCAAGGTGCAATTCTGAAATTTTTTGCTTTTTCCTGCTCCTCTTAGCATGATAAAGAAGATTCAAAGAGAGTGAGATGTCAGCTCCTTTCATTCAGTCAGTAGCTTCAAACATTTCTGGTATATGAATAACATGATGTTTTTCAATGGCAAAAATCAATGAATTTTGTAAATGCACAAACAGTAATTTCTCCGCATTGCAAGGTGCAATTCTGAAATTTTTTGCTTTTTCCTGCTCCTCTTAGCATGATAAAGAAGATTCAAAGAGAGTGAGATGCCAGTTCCTTTCATTCAGTCAGTAGCTTCAATCATTTCTGGACGTTTTTCAATGGCAAAAGTCAATGAATATTGTAAATGCACAAACAGTAATTTCTCCGCATTGCAAGGTGCAATTCTGAAATTTTTTGCTTTTTCCTGCTCCTCTTAGCATGATAAATAAGATTCAAAGAGAGTGAGATGCCAGCTCCTTTCATTCAGTCAGTAGCTTCAATCATTTCTGGTATATGAATAACATGATGTTTTTCAATGGCAAAAATCAATGAATATTGTAAATGCACAAACAGTAATTTCTCCACATTGCAAGGTGCAATTCTGAATTTTTTTGCTTTTTCCTGCTCCTCTTAGCATGATAAAGAAGATTCAAAGAGAGTGAGATGCCAGCTCCTTTCATTCAGTCAGTAGCTTCAATCATTTCTGGACGTTTTTCAATGGCAAAAATCAATGAATATTGTAAATGCACAAACAGTAATTTCTCCGCATTGCAAGGTGCAATTCTGAAATTTTTTGCTTTTTCCTGCTCCTCTTAGCATGATAAACAAGATTCAAAGAGAGTGAGATGCCAGCTCCTTTCATTCAGTCAGTAGCTTCAATCATTTCTGGACGTTTTTCAATGGCAAAAATCAATGAATATTGTAAATGCACAAACAGTAATTTCTCCGCATTGCAAGGTGCAATTCTGAAATTTTTTGCTTTTTCCTGCTCCTCTTAGCATGATAAAGAAGATTCAAAGAGAGTGAGATGCCAGCTCCTTTCATTCAGTCAGTAGCTTCAAACATTTCTGGTATATGAATAACATGATGTTTTTCAATGGCAAAAATCAATGAATATTGTAAATGCACAAACAGTAATTTCTCCGCATTGCAAGGTGCAAGTCTGAAATTTTTTGCTTTTTCCTGCTCCTCTTAGCATGATAAAGAAGATTCAAAGAGAGTGAGATGCCAGCTACTTTCATTCAGTCAGTAGCTTCAATCATTTCTGGACGTTTTTCAATGGTAAAAATCAATGAATATTGTAAATGCACAAACAGTAATTTCTCCACATTGCAAGGTGCAATTCTGAAATTTTTTGCTTTTTCCTGCTCCTCTTAGCATGATAAAGAAGATTCAAAGAGAGTGAGATGCCAGCTCCTTTCATTCAGTCAGTAGCTTTAATCATTTCTGGTATATGAATAACATGATGTTTTTCAATGGCAAAAATCAATGAATATTGTAAATGCACAAACAGTAATTTCTCCGCATTGCAAGGTGCAATTCTGAAATTTTTTGCTTTTTCCTGCTCCTCTTAGCATGATAAAGAAGATTCAAAGAGAGTGAGATGCCAGCTCCTTTCATTCAGTCAGTAGCTTCAATCATTTCTGGACGTTTTTCAATGGCAAAAATCAATGAATATTGTAAATGCACAAACAGTAATTTCTCCGCATTGCAAGATGCAATTCTGAAATTTTTTGCTTTTTCCTGCTCCTCTTAGCATGATAAAGAAGATTCAAAGAGAGTGAGATGCCAGCTCCTTTCATTCAGTCAGTAGCTTCAATCATTTCTGGTATATGAATAACATGATGTTTTTCAATGGCAAAAATCAATGAATATTGTAAATGCACAAACAGTAATTTCTCCGCATTGCAAGGTGCAATTCTGAAATTTTTTGCTTTTTCCTGCTCCTCTTAGCATGATAAAGAAGATTCAAAGAGAGTGAGATGCCAGCTCCTTTCATTCAGTCAGTAGCTTCAATCATTTCTGGACGTTTTTCAATGGCAAAAATCAATGAATATTGTAAATGCACAAACAGTAATTTCTCCACATTGCAAGGTGCAATTCTGAAATTTTTTGCTTTTTCCTGCTCCTCTTAGCATGATAAAGAAGATTCAAAGAGAGTGAGATGCCAGCTCCTTTCATTCAGTCAGTAGCTTCAATCATTTCTGGACGTTTTTCAATGGCAAAAATCAATGAATATTGTAAATGCACAAACAGTAATTTCTCCGCATTGCAAGGTGCAATTCTGAAATTTTTTGCTTTTTCCTGCTCCTCTTAGCATGATAAAGAAGATTCAAAGAGAGTGAGATGTCAGCTCCTTTCATTCAGTCAGTAGCTTCAAACATTTCTGGTATATGAATAACATGATGTTTTTCAATGGCAAAAATCAATGAATTTTGTAAATGCACAAACAGTAATTTCTCCGCATTGCAAGGTGCAATTCTGAAATTTTTTGCTTTTTCCTGCTCCTCTTAGCATGATAAAGAAGATTCAAAGAGAGTGAGATGCCAGTTCCTTTCATTCAGTCAGTAGCTTCAATCATTTCTGGACGTTTTTCAATGGCAAAAATCAATGAATATTGTAAATGCACAAACAGTAATTTCTCCGCATTGCAAGGTGCAATTCTGAAATTTTTTGCTTTTTCCTGCTCCTCTTAGCATGATAAAGAAGATTCAAAGAGAGTGAGATGCCAGCTCCTTTCATTCAGTCAGTAGCTTCAATCATTTCTGGTATATGAATAACATGATGTTTTTCAATGGCAAAAATCAATGAATATTGTAAATGCACAAACAGTAATTTCTCCGCATTGCAAGGTGCAATTCTGAAATTTTTTGCTTTTTCCTGCTCCTCTTAGCATGATAAAGAAGATTCAAAGAGAGTGAGATGCCAGCTCCTTTCATTCAGTCAGTAGCTTCAATCATTTCTGGACGTTTTTCAATGGCAAAAATCAATGAATATTGTAAATGCACAAACAGTAATTTCTCCGCATTGCAAGGTGCAATTCTGAAATTTTTTGCTTTTTCCTGCTCCTCTTAGCATGATAAACAAGATTCAAAGAGAGTGAGATGCCAGCTCCTTTCATTCAGTCAGTAGCTTCAATCATTTCTGGACGTTTTTCAATGGCAAAAATCAATGAATATTGTAAATGCACAAACAGTAATTTCTCCGCATTGCAAGGTGCAATTCTGAAATTTTTTGCTTTTTCCTGCTCCTCTTAGCATGATAAAGAAGATTCAAAGAGAGTGAGATGTCAGCTCCTTTCATTCAGTCAGTAGCTTCAAACATTTCTGGTATATGAATAACATGATGTTTTTCAATGGCAAAAATCAATGAATTTTGTAAATGCACAAACAGTAATTTCTCCGCATTGCAAGTTGCAATTCTGAAATTTTTTGCTTTTTCCTGCTCCTCTTAGCATGATAAAGAAGATTCAAAGAGAGTGAGATGCCAGTTCCTTTCATTCAGTCAGTAGCTTCAATCATTTCTGGACGTTTTTCAATGGCAAAAGTCAATGAATATTGTAAATGCACAAACAGTAATTTCTCCGCATTGCAAGGTGCAATTCTGAAATTTTTTGCTTTTTCCTGCTCCTCTTAGCATGATAAAGAAGATTCAAAGAGAGTGAGATGCCAGCTCCTTTCATTCAGTCAGTAGCTTCAATCATTTCTGGTATATGAATAACATGATGTTTTTCAATGGCAAAAATCAATGAATATTGTAAATGCACAAACAGTAATTTCTCCACATTGCAAGGTGCAATTCTGAATTTTTTTGCTTTTTCCTGCTCCTCTTAGCATGATAAAGAAGATTCAAAGAGAGTGAGATGCCAGCTCCTTTCATTCAGTCAGTAGCTTCAATCATTTCTGGACGTTTTTCAATGGCAAAAATCAATGAATATTGTAAATGCACAAACAGTAATTTCTCCGCATTGCAAGGTGCAATTCTGAAATTTTTTGCTTTTTCCTGCTCCTCTTAGCATGATAAACAAGATTCAAAGAGAGTGAGATGCCAGCTCCTTTCATTCAGTCAGTAGCTTCAATCATTTCTGGACGTTTTTCAATGGCAAAAATCAATGAATATTGTAAATGCACAAACAGTAATTTCTCCGCATTGCAAGGTGCAATTCTGAAATTTTTTGCTTTTTCCTGCTCCTCTTAGCATGATAAAGAAGATTCAAAGAGAGTGAGATGCCAGCTCCTTTCATTCAGTCAGTAGCTTCAAACATTTCTGGTATATGAATAACATGATGTTTTTCAATGGCAAAAATCAATGAATATTGTAAATGCACAAACAGTAATTTCTCCGCATTGCAAGGTGCAAGTCTGAAATTTTTTGCTTTTTCCTGCTCCTCTTAGCATGATAAAGAAGATTCAAAGAGAGTGAGATGCCAGCTACTTTCATTCAGTCAGTAGCTTCAATCATTTCTGGACGTTTTTCAATGGTAAAAATCAATGAATATTGTAAATGCACAAACAGTAATTTCTCCACATTGCAAGGTGCAATTCTGAAATTTTTTGCTTTTTCCTGCTCCTCTTAGCATGATAAAGAAGATTCAAAGAGAGTGAGATGCCAGCTCCTTTCATTCAGTCAGTAGCTTTAATCATTTCTGGTATATGAATAACATGATGTTTTTCAATGGCAAAAATCAATGAATATTGTAAATGCACAAACAGTAATTTCTCCGCATTGCAAGGTGCAATTCTGAAATTTTTTGCTTTTTCCTGCTCCTCTTAGCATGATAAAGAAGATTCAAAGAGAGTGAGATGCCAGCTCCTTTCATTCAGTCAGTAGCTTCAATCATTTCTGGACGTTTTTCAATGGCAAAAATCAATGAATATTGTAAATGCACAAACAGTAATTTCTCCGCATTGCAAGGTGCAATTCTGAAATTTTTTGCTTTTTCCTGCTCCTCTTAGCATGATAAAGAAGATTCAAAGAGAGTGAGATGTCAGCTCCTTTCATTCAGTCAGTAGCTTCAAACATTTCTGGTATATGAATAACATGATGTTTTTCAATGGCAAAAATCAATGAATTTTGTAAATGCACAAACAGTAATTTCTCCGCATTGCAAGGTGCAATTCTGAAATTTTTTGCTTTTTCCTGCTCCTCTTAGCATGATAAAGAAGATTCAAAGAGAGTGAGATGCCAGTTCCTTTCATTCAGTCAGTAGCTTCAATCATTTCTGGACGTTTTTCAATGGCAAAAATCAATGAATATTGTAAATGCACAAACAGTAATTTCTCCGCATTGCAAGGTGCAATTCTGAAATTTTTTGCTTTTTCCTGCTCCTCTTAGCATGATAAAGAAGATTCAAAGAGAGTGAGATGCCAGCTCCTTTCATTCAGTCAGTAGCTTCAATCATTTCTGGTATATGAATAACATGATGTTTTTCAATGGCAAAAATCAATGAATATTGTAAATGCACAAACAGTAATTTCTCCGCATTGCAAGGTGCAATTCTGAAATTTTTTGCTTTTTCCTGCTCCTCTTAGCATGATAAAGAAGATTCAAAGAGAGTGAGATGCCAGCTCCTTTCATTCAGTCAGTAGCTTCAAACATTTCTGGTATATGAATAACATGATGTTTTTCAATGGCAAAAATCAATGAATATTGTAAATGCACAAACAGTAATTTCTCCGCATTGCAAGGTGCAAGTCTGAAATTTTTTGCTTTTTCCTGCTCCTCTTAGCATGATAAAGAAGATTCAAAGAGAGTGAGATGCCAGCTACTTTCATTCAGTCAGTAGCTTCAATCATTTCTGGACGTTTTTCAATGGTAAAAATCAATGAATATTGTAAATGCACAAACAGTAATTTCTCCACATTGCAAGGTGCAATTCTGAAATTTTTTGCTTTTTCCTGCTCCTCTTAGCATGATAAAGAAGATTCAAAGAGAGTGAGATGCCAGCTCCTTTCATTCAGTCAGTAGCTTTAATCATTTCTGGTATATGAATAACATGATGTTTTTCAATGGCAAAAATCAATGAATATTGTAAATGCACAAACAGTAATTTCTCCGCATTGCAAGGTGCAATTCTGAAATTTTTTGCTTTTTCCTGCTCCTCTTAGCATGATAAAGAAGATTCAAAGAGAGTGAGATGCCAGCTCCTTTCATTCAGTCAGTAGCTTCAATCATTTCTGGACGTTTTTCAATGGCAAAAATCAATGAATATTGTAAATGCACAAACAGTAATTTCTCCGCATTGCAAGGTGCAATTCTGAAATTTTTTGCTTTTTCCTGCTCCTCTTAGCATGATAAAGAAGATTCAAAGAGAGTGAGATGTCAGCTCCTTTCATTCAGTCAGTAGCTTCAAACATTTCTGGTATATGAATAGCATGATGTTTTTCAATGGCAAAAATCAATGAATTTTGTAAATGCACAAACAGTAATTTCTCCGCATTGCAAGGTGCAATTCTGAAATTTTTTGCTTTTTCCTGCTCCTCTTAGCATGATAAAGAAGATTCAAAGAGAGTGAGATGCCAGTTCCTTTCATTCAGTCAGTAGCTTCAATCATTTCTGGACGTTTTTCAATGGCAAAAATCAATGAATATTGTAAATGCACAAACAGTAATTTCTCCGCATTGCAAGGTGCAATTCTGAAATTTTTTGCTTTTTCCTGCTCCTCTTAGCATGATAAAGAAGATTCAAAGAGAGTGAGATGCCAGCTCCTTTCATTCAGTCAGTAGCTTCAATCATTTCTGGTATATGAATAACATGATGTTTTTCAATGGCAAAAATCAATGAATATTGTAAATGCACAAACAGTAATTTCTCCGCATTGCAAGGTGCAATTCTGAAATTTTTTGCTTTTTCCTGCTCCTCTTAGCATGATAAAGAAGATTCAAAGAGAGTGAGATGCCAGCTCCTTTCATTCAGTCAGTAGCTTCAATCATTTCTGGACGTTTTTCAATGGCAAAAATCAATGAATATTGTAAATGCACAAACAGTAATTTCTCCGCATTGCAAGGTGCAATTCTGAAATTTTTTGCTTTTTCCTGCTCCTCTTAGCATGATAAACAAGATTCAAAGAGAGTGAGATGCCAGCTCCTTTCATTCAGTCAGTAGCTTCAATCATTTCTGGACGTTTTTCAATGGCAAAAATCAATGAATATTGTAAATGCACAAACAGTAATTTCTCCGCATTGCAAGGTGCAATTCTGAAATTTTTTGCTTTTTCCTGCTCCTCTTAGCATGATAAAGAAGATTCAAAGAGAGTGAGATGCCAGCTCCTTTCATTCAGTCAGTAGCTTCAAACATTTCTGGTATATGAATAACATGATGTTTTTCAATGGCAAAAATCAATGAATATTGTAAATGCACAAACAGTAATTTCTCCGCATTGCAAGGTGCAAGTCTGAAATTTTTTGCTTTTTCCTGCTCCTCTTAGCATGATAAAGAAGATTCAAAGAGAGTGAGATGCCAGCTACTTTCATTCAGTCAGTAGCTTCAATCATTTCTGGACGTTTTTCAATGGTAAAAATCAATGAATATTGTAAATGCACAAACAGTAATTTCTCCACATTGCAAGGTGCAATTCTGAAATTTTTTGCTTTTTCCTGCTCCTCTTAGCATGATAAAGAAGATTCAAAGAGAGTGAGATGCCAGCTCCTTTCATTCAGTCAGTAGCTTCAAACATTTCTGGTATATGAATAACATGATGTTTTTCAATGGCAAAAATCAATGAATATTGTAAATGCACAAACAGTAATTTCTCTGCATTGCAAGGTGCAATTCTGAAATTTTTTGCTTTTTCCTGCTCCTCTTAGCATGATAAAGAAGATTCAAAGAGAGTGAGATGCCAGCTACTTTCATTCAGTCAGTAGCTTCAATCATTTCTGGACGTTTTTCAATGGTAAAAATCAATGAATATTGTAAATGCACAAACAGTAATTTCTCCACATTGCAAGGTGCAATTCTGAAATTTTTTGCTTTTTCCTGCTCCTCTTAGCATGATAAAGAAGATTCAAAGAGAGTGAGATGCCAGCTCCTTTCATTCAGTCAGTAGCTTCAATCATTTCTGGTATATGAATAACATGATGTTTTTCAATGGCAAAAATCAATGAATATTGTAAATGCACAAACAGTAATTTCTCCGCATTGCAAGGTGCAATTCTGAAATTTTTTGCTTTTTCCTGCTCCTCTTAGCATGATAAAGAAGATTCAAAGAGAGTGAGATGCCAGCTCCTTTCATTCAGTCAGTAGCTTCAAACATTTCTGGTATATGAATAACATGATGTTTTTCAATGGCAAAAATCAATGAATATTGTAAATGCACAAACAGTAATTTCTCCGCATTGCAAGGTGCAATTCTGAAATTTTTTGCTTTTTCCTGCTCCTCTTAGCATGATAAAGAATATTCAAAGAGAGTGAGATGCCAGCTCCTTTCATTCAGTCAGTAGCTTCAATCATTTCTGGATGTTTTTCAATGGCAAAAATCAATGAATATTGTAAATGCACAAACTGTAATTTCTCCGCATTGCAAGGTGCAATTCTGAAATTTTTGGCTTTTTCCTGCTCCTCTTAGCATGATAAAGAAGATTCAAAGAGAGTGAGATGCCAGCTCCTTTCATTCAGTCAGTAGCTTCAATCATTTCTGGACGTTTTTCAATGGCAAAAATCAATGAATATTGTAAATGCACAAACAGTAATTTCTCCGCATTGCAAGGTGCAATTCTGAAATTTTTTGCTTTTTCCTGCTCCTCTTAGCATGATAAAGAAGATTCAAAGAGAGTGAGATGCCAGCTCCTTTCATTCAGTCAGTACCTTCAATCATTTCTGGATGTTTTTCAATGGCAAAAATCAATGAATATTGTAAATGCACAAACAGTAATTTCTCCGCATTGCAAGGTGCAATTCTGAAATTTTTTGCTTTTTCCCGCTCCTCTTAGCATGATAAAGAAGATTCAAAGAGAGTGAGGTGCCAGCTCCTTTCATTCAGTCAGTAGCTTCAAACATTTCTGGTATATGAATAACATGTTTTTCAATGGCAAAAATCATTGAATATTGTAAATGCACAAACAGTAATTTCTCCGCATTGCAAGGTGCAATTCTGAAATTTTTTGCTTTTTCCTGCTCCTCTTAGCATGATAAAGAAGATTCAAAGAGAGTGAGATGCCAGCTCCTTTCATTCAGTCAGTAGCTTCAAACATTTCTGGTATATGAATAACATGATGTTTTTCAATGGCAAAAATCAATGAATATTGTAAATGCACAAACAGTAATTTCTCCGCATTGCAAGGTGCAATTCTGAAATTTTTTGCTTTTTCCTGCTCCTCTTAGCATGATAAAGAATATTCAAAGAGAGTGAGATGCCAGCTCCTTTCATTCAGTCAGTAGCTTCAATCATTTCTGGATGTTTTTCAATGGCAAAAATCAATGAATATTGTAAATGCACAAACTGTAATTTCTCCGCATTGCAAGGTGCAATTTTGAAATTTTTTGCTTTTTCCTGCTCCTCTTAGCATGATAAAGAAGATTCAAAGAGAGTGAGATGCCAGCTCCTTTCATTCAGTCAGTAGCTTCAATCATTTCTGGACGTTTTTCAATGGCAAAAATCAATGAATATTGTAAATGCACAAACAGTAATTTCTCCGCATTGCAAGGTGCAATTCTGAAATTTTTTGCTTTTTCCTGCTCCTCTTAGCATGATAAAGAAGATTCAAAGAGAGTGAGATGTCAGCTCCTTTCATTCAGTCAGTAGCTTCAAACATTTCTGGTATATGAATAACATGATGTTTTTCAATGGCAAAAATCAATGAATTTTGTAAATGCACAAACAGTAATTTCTCCGCATTGCAAGGTGCAATTCTGAAATTTTTTGCTTTTTCCTGCTCCTCTTAGCATGATAAAGAAGATTCAAAGAGAGTGAGATGCCAGTTCCTTTCATTCAGTCAGTAGCTTCAATCATTTCTGGACGTTTTTCAATGGCAAAAATCAATGAATATTGTAAATGCACAAACAGTAATTTCTCCGCATTGCAAGGTGCAATTCTGAAATTTTTTGCTTTTTCCTGCTCCTCTTAGCATGATAAAGAAGATTCAAAGAGAGTGAGATGCCAGCTCCTTTCATTCAGTCAGTAGCTTCAATCATTTCTGGTATATGAATAACATGATGTTTTTCAATGGCAAAAATCAATGAATATTGTAAATGCACAAACAGTAATTTCTCCGCATTGCAAGGTGCAATTCTGAAATTTTTTGCTTTTTCCTGCTCCTCTTAGCATGATAAAGAAGATTCAAAGAGAGTGAGATGCCAGCTCCTTTCATTCAGTCAGTAGCTTCAATCATTTCTGGACGTTTTTCAATGGCAAAAATCAATGAATATTGTAAATGCACAAACAGTAATTTCTCCGCATTGCAAGGTGCAATTCTGAAATTTTTTGCTTTTTCCTGCTCCTCTTAGCATGATAAACAAGATTCAAAGAGAGTGAGATGCCAGCTCCTTTCATTCAGTCAGTAGCTTCAATCATTTCTGGACGTTTTTCAATGGCAAAAATCAATGAATATTGTAAATGCACAAACAGTAATTTCTCCGCATTGCAAGGTGCAATTCTGAAATTTTTTGCTTTTTCCTGCTCCTCTTAGCATGATAAAGAAGATTCAAAGAGAGTGAGATGCCAGCTCCTTTCATTCAGTCAGTAGCTTCAAACATTTCTGGTATATGAATAACATGATGTTTTTCAATGGCAAAAATCAATGAATATTGTAAATGCACAAACAGTAATTTCTCCGCATTGCAAGGTGCAAGTCTGAAATTTTTTGCTTTTTCCTGCTCCTCTTAGCATGATAAAGAAGATTCAAAGAGAGTGAGATGCCAGCTACTTTCATTCAGTCAGTAGCTTCAATCATTTCTGGACGTTTTTCAATGGTAAAAATCAATGAATATTGTAAATGCACAAACAGTAATTTCTCCACATTGCAAGGTGCAATTCTGAAATTTTTTGCTTTTTCCTGCTCCTCTTAGCATGATAAAGAAGATTCAAAGAGAGTGAGATGCCAGCTCCTTTCATTCAGTCAGTAGCTTCAAACATTTCTGGTATATGAATAACATGATGTTTTTCAATGGCAAAAATCAATGAATATTGTAAATGCACAAACAGTAATTTCTCTGCATTGCAAGGTGCAATTCTGAAATTTTTTGCTTTTTCCTGCTCCTCTTAGCATGATAAAGAAGATTCAAAGAGAGTGAGATGCCAGCTACTTTCATTCAGTCAGTAGCTTCAATCATTTCTGGACGTTTTTCAATGGTAAAAATCAATGAATATTGTAAATGCACAAACAGTAATTTCTCCACATTGCAAGGTGCAATTCTGAAATTTTTTGCTTTTTCCTGCTCCTCTTAGCATGATAAAGAAGATTCAAAGAGAGTGAGATGCCAGCTCCTTTCATTCAGTCAGTAGCTTCAATCATTTCTGGTATATGAATAACATGATGTTTTTCAATGGCAAAAATCAATGAATATTGTAAATGCACAAACAGTAATTTCTCCGCATTGCAAGGTGCAATTCTGAAATTTTTTGCTTTTTCCTGCTCCTCTTAGCATGATAAAGAAGATTCAAAGAGAGTGAGATGCCAGCTCCTTTCATTCAGTCAGTAGCTTCAAACATTTCTGGTATATGAATAACATGATGTTTTTCAATGGCAAAAATCAATGAATATTGTAAATGCACAAACAGTAATTTCTCCGCATTGCAAGGTGCAATTCTGAAATTTTTTGCTTTTTCCTGCTCCTCTTAGCATGATAAAGAATATTCAAAGAGAGTGAGATGCCAGCTCCTTTCATTCAGTCAGTAGCTTCAATCATTTCTGGATGTTTTTCAATGGCAAAAATCAATGAATATTGTAAATGCACAAACTGTAATTTCTCCGCATTGCAAGGTGCAATTCTGAAATTTTTGGCTTTTTCCTGCTCCTCTTAGCATGATAAAGAAGATTCAAAGAGAGTGAGATGCCAGCTCCTTTCATTCAGTCAGTAGCTTCAATCATTTCTGGACGTTTTTCAATGGCAAAAATCAATGAATATTGTAAATGCACAAACAGTAATTTCTCCGCATTGCAAGGTGCAATTCTGAAATTTTTTGCTTTTTCCTGCTCCTCTTAGCATGATAAAGAAGATTCAAAGAGAGTGAGATGCCAGCTCCTTTCATTCAGTCAGTACCTTCAATCATTTCTGGATGTTTTTCAATGGCAAAAATCAATGAATATTGTAAATGCACAAACAGTAATTTCTCCGCATTGCAAGGTGCAATTCTGAAATTTTTTGCTTTTTCCCGCTCCTCTTAGCATGATAAAGAAGATTCAAGGAGAGTGAGGTGCCAGCTCCTTTCATTCAGTCAGTAGCTTCAAACATTTCTGGTATATGAATAACATGTTTTTCAATGTCAAAAATCATTGAATATTGTAAATGCACAAACAGTAATTTCTCCGCATTGCAAGGTGCAATTCTGAAATTTTTTGATTTTTCCTGCTCCTCTTAGCATGATAAAGAAGATTCAAAGAGAGTGAGATGCCAGCTCCTTTCATTCAGTCAGTAGCTTCAATCATTTCTGGACGTTTTTCAATGGCAAAAATCAATGAATATTGTAAATGCACAAACAGTAATTTCTCCGCATTGCAAGGTGCAATTCTGAAATTTTTTGCTTTTTCCTGCTCCTCTTAGCATGATAAAGAAGATTCAAAGAGAGTGAGATGCCAGCTCCTTTCATTCAGTCAGTAGCTTCAATCATTTCTGGACGTTTTTCAATGGCAAAAATCAATGAATATTGTAAATGCACAAACAGTAATTTCTCCGCATTGCAAGGTGCAATTCTGAAATTTTTTGCTTTTTCCTGCTCCTCTTAGCATGATAAAGAAGATTCAAAGAGAGTGAGATGCCAGCTCCTTTCATTCAGTCAGTAGCTTCAAACATTTCTGGTATATGAATAACATGATGTTTTTCAATGGCAAAAATCAATGAATATTGTAAATGCACAAACAGTAATTTCTCCGCATTGCAAGGTGCAAGTCTGAAATTTTTTGCTTTTTCCTGCTCCTCTTAGCATGATAAAGAAGATTCAAAGAGAGTGAGATGCCAGCTACTTTCATTCAGTCAGTAGCTTCAATCATTTCTGGACGTTTTTCAATGGTAAAAATCAATGAATATTGTAAATGCACAAACAGTAATTTCTCCACATTGCAAGGTGCAATTCTGAAATTTTTTGCTTTTTCCTGCTCCTCAGCATGATAAAGAAGATTCAAAGAGAGTGAGATGCCAGCTCCTTTCATTCAGTCAGTAGCTTCAAACATTTCTGGTATATGAATAACATGATGTTTTTCAATGGCAAAAATCAATGAATATTGTAAATGCACAAACAGTAATTTCTCCGCATTGCAAGGTGCAATTCTGAAATTTTTTGCTTTTTCCTGCTCCTCTTAGCATGATAAAGAAGATTCAAAGAGAGTGAGATGCCAGCTCCTTTCATTCAGTCAGTAGCTTCAAACATTTCTGGTATATGAATAACATGATGTTTTTCAATGGCAAAAATCAATGAATATTGTAAATGCACAAAGAGTAATTTCTCCGCATTGCAAGGTGCAATTCTGAAATTTTTTGCTTTTTCCTGCTCCTCTTAGCATGATAAAGAAGATTCAAAGAGAGTGAGATGCCAGCTCCTTTCATTCAGTCAGTAGCTTCAATCATTTCTGGACGTTTTTCAATGGCAAAAATCAATGAATATTGTAAATGCACAAACAGTAATTTCTCCGCATTGCAAGGTGCAATTCTGAAATTTTTTGCTTTTTCCTGCTCCTCTTAGCATGATAAAGAAGATTCAAAGAGAGTGAGATGCCAGCTCCTTTCATTCAGTCAGTAGCTTCAATCATTTCTGGACGTTTTTCAATGGCAAAAATCAATGAATATTGTAAATGCACAAACAGTAATTTCTCCGCATTGCAAGGTGCAATTCTGAAATTTTTTTCCTTTTTCCTGCTCCTCTTAGCATGATAAAGAAGATTCAAAGAGAGTGAGATGCCAGCTCCTTTCATTCAGTCAGTAGCTACAAACATTTCTGGTATATGAATAACATGATGTTTTTCAATGGCAAAAATCAATGAATATTGTAAATGCACAAACAGTAATTTCTCCGCATTGCAAGGTGCAATTCTGAAATTTTTTGCTTTTTCCTGCTCCTCTTAGCATGATAAAGAAGTTTCAAAGAGAGTGAGATGCCAGCTCCTTTCATTCAGTCAGTAGCTTCAATCATTTCTGGACGTTTTTCAATGGCAAAAATCAATGAATATTGTAAATGCACAAACAGTAATTTCTCCGCATTGCAAGGTGCAATTCTGAAATTTTTTGCTTTTTCCTGCTCCTCTTAGCATGATAAAGAAGATTCAAAGAGAGTGAGATGCCAGCTCCTTTCATTCAGTCAGTAGCTTCAAACATTTCTGGTATATGAATAACATGATGTTTTTCAATGGCAAAAATCAATGAATATTGTAAATGCACAAAGAGTAATTTCTCCGCATTGCAAGGTGCAATTCTGAAATTTTTTGCTTTTTCCTGCTCCTCTTAGCATGATAAAGAAGATTCAAAGAGAGTGAGATGCCAGCTCCTTTCATTCAGTCAGTAGCTTCAATCATTTCTGGACGTTTTTCAATGGCAAAAATCAATGAATATTGTAAATGCACAAACAGTAATTTCTCCGCATTGCAAGGTGCAATTCTGAAATTTTTTGCTTTTTCCTGCTCCTCTTAGCATGATAAAGAAGATTCAAAGAGAGTGAGATGCCAGCTCCTTTCATTCAGTCAGTAACTTCAATCATTTCTGGACGTTTTTCAATGGCAAAAATCAATGAATATTGTAAATGCACAAACAGTAATTTCTCCGCATTGCAAGGTGCAATTCTGAAATTTTTTGCTTTTTCCTGCTCCTCTTAGCATGATAAAGAAGATTCAAAGAGAGTGAGATGCCAGCTCCTTTCATTCAGTCAGTAGCTACAAACATTTCTGGTATATGAATAACATGATGTTTTTCAATGGCAAAAATCAATGAATATTGTAAATGCACAAACAGTAATTTCTCCGCATTGCAAGGTGCAATTCTGAAATTTTTTGCTTTTTCCTGCTCCTCTTAGCATGATAAAGAAGATTCAAAGAGAGTGAGATGCCAGCTCCTTTCATTCAGTCAGTAGCTTCAATCATTTCTGGACGTTTTTCAATGGCAAAAATCAATGAATATTGTAAATGCACAAACAGTAATTTCTCCGCATTGCAAGGTGCAATTCTGAAATTTTTTGCTTTTTCCTGCTCCTCTTAGCATGATAAAGAAGATTCAAAGAGAGTGAGATGCCAGCTCCTTTCATTCAGTCAGTAGCTTCAATCATTTCTGGACGTTTTTCAATGGCAAAAATCAATGAATATTGTAAATGCACAAACAGTAATTTCTCCGCATTGCAAGGTGCAATTCTGAAATTTTTTGCTTTTTCCTGCTCCTCTTAGCATGACAAAGAAGATTCAAAGAGAGTAAGATGCCAGCTCCTTTCATTCAGTCAGTAGCTTCAATCATTTCTGGTATATGAATAACATGATGTTTTTCAATGGCAAAAATCAATGAATATTGTAAATGCACAAACAGTAATTTCTCCGCATTGCAAGGTGCAATTCTGAAATTTTTTGCTTTTTCCTGCTCCTCTTAGCATGATAAAGAAGATTCAAAGAGAGTGAGATGCCAGCTCCTTTCATTCAGTCAGTAGCTTCAATCATTTCTGGACGTTTTTCAATGGCAAAAATCAATGAATATTGTAAATGCACAAACAGTAATTTCTCCGCATTGCAAGGTGCAATTCTGAAATTTTTTGCTTTTTCCTGCTCCTCTTAGCATGATAAAGAAGATTCAAAGAGAGTGAGATGCCAGCTCCTTTCATTCAGTCAGTAGCTTCAATCATTTCTGGACGTTTTTCAATGGCAAAAATCAATGAATATTGTAAATGCACAAACAGTAATTTCTCCGCATTGCAAGGTGCAATTCTGAAATTTTTTGCTTTTTCCTGCTCCTCTTAGCATGATAAAGAAGATTCAAAGAGAGTGAGATGCCAGCTCCTTTCATTCAGTCAGTAGCTTCAAACATTTCTGGTATATGAATAATATGATGTTTTTCAATGGCAAAAATCAATGAATATTGTAAAAGCAAAAACAGTAATTTCTCCGCATTGCAAGGTGCAATTCTGAAATTTTTTGCTTTTTCCTGCTCCTCTTAGCATGATAAAGAAGATTCAAAGAGAGTGAGATGCCAGCTCCTTTCATTCAGTCAGTAGCTTCAATCATTTCTGGACGTTTTTCAATGGCAAAAATCAATGAATATTGTAAATGCACAAACAGTAATTTCTCCGCATTGCAAGGTGCAATTCTGAAATTTTTTGCTTTTTCCTGCTCCTCTTAGCATGATAAAGAAGATTCAAAGAGAGTGAGATGCCAGCTCCTTTCATTCAGTCAGTAGCTTCAATCATTTCTGGTATATGAATAACATGATGTTTTTCAATGGCAAAAATCAATGAATATTGTAAATGCACAAACAGTAATTTCTCCGCATTGCAAGTTGCAATTCTGAAATTTTTTGCTTTTTCCTGCTCCTCTTAGCATGATAAAGAAGATTCAAAGAGAGTGAGATGCCAGCTCCTTTCATTCAGTCAGTAGCTTCAATCATTTCTGGACGTTTTTCAATGGCAAAAATCAATGAATATTGTAAATGCACAAACAGTAATTTCTCCGCATTGCAAGGTGCAATTCTGAAATTTTTTGCTTTTTACTGCTCCTCTTAGCATGATAAAGAAGATTCAAAGAGAGTGAGATGCCAGCTCCTTTCATTCAGTCAGTAGCTTCAATCATTTCTGGACGTTTTTCAATGGCAAAAATCAATGAATATTGTAAATGCACAAACAGTAATTTCTCCGCATTGCAAGGTGCAATTCTGAAATTTTTTGCTTTTTCCTGCTCCTCTTAGCATGATAAAGAAGATTCAAAGAGAGTGAGATGCCAGCTCCTTTCATTCAGTCAGTAGCTTCAAACATTTCTGGTATATGAATAACATGATGTTTTTCAATGGCAAAAATCAATGAATATTGTAAATGCACAAACAGTAATTTCTCCGCATTGCAAGGTGCAATTCTGAAATTTTTTGCTTTTTCCTGCTCCTCTTAGCATGATAAAGACGATTCAAAGAGAGTGAGATGCCAGCTCCTTTCATTCAGTCAGTAGCTTCAATCATTTCTGGACGTTTTTCAATGGCAAAAATCAATGAATATTGTAAATGCACAAACAGTAATTTCTCCGCATTGCAAGGTGCAATTCTGAAATTTTTTGCTTTTTCCTGCTCCTCTTAGCATGATAAAGAAGATTCAAAGAGAGTGAGATGTCAGCTCCTTTCATTCAGTCAGTAGCTTCAAACATTTCTGGTATATGAATAACATGATGTTTTTCAATGGCAAAAATCAATGAATTTTGTAAATGCACAAACAGTAATTTCTCCGCATTGCAAGGTGCAATTCTGAAATTTTTTGCTTTTTCCTGCTCCTCTTAGCATGATAAAGAAGATTCAAAGAGAGTGAGATGCCAGTTCCTTTCATTCAGTCAGTAGCTTCAATCATTTCTGGACGTTTTTCAATGGCAAAAATCAATGAATATTGTAAATGCACAAACAGTAATTTCTCCGCATTGCAAGGTGCAATTCTGAAATTTTTTGCTTTTTCCTGCTCCTCTTAGCATGATAAAGAAGATTCAAAGAGAGTGAGATGCCAGCTCCTTTCATTCAGTCAGTAGCTTCAATCATTTCTGGTATATGAATAACATGATGTTTTTCAATGGCAAAAATCAATGAATATTGTAAATGCACAAACAGTAATTTCTCCGCATTGCAAGGTGCAATTCTGAATTTTTTTGCTTTTTCCTGCTCCTCTTAGCATGATAGAGAAGATTCAAAGAGAGTGAGATGCCAGCTCCTTTCATTCAGTCAGTAGCTTCAATCATTTCTGGACGTTTTTCAATGGCAAAAATCAATGAATATTGTAAATGCACAAACAGTAATTTCTCCGCATTGCAAGGTGCAATTCTGAAATTTTTTGCTTTTTCCTGCTCCTCTTAGCATGATAAACAAGATTCAAAGAGAGTGAGATGCCAGCTCCTTTCATTCAGTCAGTAGCTTCAATCATTTCTGGACGTTTTTCAATGGCAAAAATCAATGAATATTGTAAATGCACAAACAGTAATTTCTCCGCATTGCAAGGTGCAATTCTGAAATTTTTTGCTTTTTCCTGCTCCTCTTAGCATGATAAAGAAGATTCAAAGAGAGTGAGATGCCAGCTCCTTTCATTCAGTCAGTAGCTTCAAACATTTCTGGTATATGAATAACATGATGTTTTTCAATGGCAAAAATCAATGAATATTGTAAATGCACAAACAGTAATTTCTCCGCATTGCAAGGTGCAAGTCTGAAATTTTTTGCTTTTTCCTGCTCCTCTTAGCATGATAAAGAAGATTCAAAGAGAGTGAGATGCCAGCTACTTTCATTCAGTCAGTAGCTTCAATCATTTCTGGACGTTTTTCAATGGTAAAAATCAATGAATATTGTAAATGCACAAACAGTAATTTCTCCACATTGCAAGGTGCAATTCTGAAATTTTTTGCTTTTTCCTGCTCCTCTTAGCATGATAAAGAAGATTCAAAGAGAGTGAGATGCCAGCTCCTTTCATTCAGTCAGTAGCTTCAATCATTTCTGGTATATGAATAACATGATGTTTTTCAATGGCAAAAATCAATGAATATTGTAAATGCACAAACAGTAATTTCTCCGCATTGCAAGGTGCAATTCTGAAATTTTTTGCTTTTTCCTGCTCCTCTTAGCATGATAAAGAAGATTCAAAGAGAGTGAGATGCCAGCTCCTTTCATTCAGTCAGTAGCTTCAATCATTTCTGGACGTTTTTCAATGGCAAAAATCAATGAATATTGTAAATGCACAAACAGTAATTTCTCCGCATTGCAAGGTGCAATTCTGAAATTTTTTGCTTTTTCCTGCTCCTCTTAGCATGATAAAGAAGATTCAAAGAGAGTGAGATGTCAGCTCCTTTCATTCAGTCAGTAGCTTCAAACATTTCTGGTATATGAATAACATGATGTTTTTCAATGGCAAAAATCAATGAATTTTGTAAATGCACAAACAGTAATTTCTCCGCATTGCAAGGTGCAATTCTGAAATTTTTTGCTTTTTCCTGCTCCTCTTAGCATGATAAAGAAGATTCAAAGAGAGTGAGATGCCAGTTCCTTTCATTCAGTCAGTAGCTTCAATCATTTCTGGACGTTTTTCAATGGCAAAAATCAATGAATATTGTAAATGCACAAACAGTAATTTCTCCGCATTGCAAGGTGCAATTCTGAAATTTTTTGCTTTTTCCTGCTCCTCTTAGCATGATAAAGAAGATTCAAAGAGAGTGAGATGCCAGCTCCTTTCATTCAGTCAGTAGCTTCAATCATTTCTGGTATATGAATAACATGTTTTTCAATGGCAAAAATCAATGAATATTGTAAATGCACAAACAGTAATTTCTCCGCATTGCAAGGTGCAATTCTGAAATTTTTTGCTTTTTCCTGCTCCTCTTAGCATGATAAAGAAGATTCAAAGAGAGTGAGATGCCAGCTCCTTTCATTCAGTCAGTAGCTTCAATCATTTCTGGACGTTTTTCAATGGCAAAAATCAATGAATATTGTAAATGCACAAACAGTAATTTCTCCGCATTGCAAGGTGCAATTCTGAAATTTTTTGCTTTTTCCTGCTCCTCTTAGCATGATAAAGAAGATTCAAAGAGAGTGAGATGCCAGCTCCTTTCATTCAGTCAGTAGCTTCAATCATTTCTGGACGTTTTTCAATGGCAAAAATCAATGAATATTGTAAATGCACAAACAGTAATTTCTCCGCATTGCAAGGTGCAATTCTGAAATTTTTTGCTTTTTCCTGCTCCTCTTAGCATGATAAAGAAGATTCAAAGAGAGTGAGATGTCAGCTCCTTTCATTCAGTCAGTAGCTTCAAACATTTCTGGTATATGAATAACATGATGTTTTTCAATGGCAAAAATCAATGAATTTTGTAAATGCACAAACAGTAATTTCTCCGCATTGCAAGGTGCAATTCTGAAATTTTTTGCTTTTTCCTGCTCCTCTTAGCATGATAAATAAGATTCAAAGAGAGTGAGATGCCAGCTCCTTTCATTCAGTCAGTAGCTTCAATCATTTCTGGACGTTTTTCAATGGCAAAAATCAATGAATATTGTAAATGCACAAACAGTAATTTCTCCGCATTGCAAGGTGCAATTCTGAAATTTTTTGCTTTTTCCTGCTCCTCTTAGCATGATAAACAAGATTCAAAGAGAGTGAGATGCCAGCTCCTTTCATTCAGTCAGTAGCTTCAATCATTTCTGGACGTTTTTCAATGGCAAAAATCAATGAATATTGTAAATGCACAAACAGTAATTTCTCCGCATTGCAAGGTGCAATTCTGAAATTTTTTGCTTTTTCCTGCTCCTCTTAGCATGATAAAGAAGATTCAAAGAGAGTGAGATGCCAGCTCCTTTCATTCAGTCAGTAGCTTCAAACATTTCTGGTATATGAATAACATGATGTTTTTCAATGGCAAAAATCAATGAATATTGTAAATGCACAAACAGTAATTTCTCCTAATTGCAAGGTGCAAGTCTGAAATTTTTTGCTTTTTCCTGCTCCTCTTAGCATGATAAAGAAGATTCAAAGAGAGTGAGATGCCAGCTACTTTCATTCAGTCAGTAGCTTCAATCATTTCTGGACGTTTTTCAATGGTAAAAATCAATGAATATTGTAAATGCACAAACAGTAATTTCTCCACATTGCAAGGTGCAATTCTGAAATTTTTTGCTTTTTCCTGCTCCTCTTAGCATGATAAAGAAGATTCAAAGAGAGTGAGATGCCAGCTCCTTTCATTCAGTCAGTAGCTTCAAACATTTCTGGTATATGAATAACATGATGTTTTTCAATGGCAAAAATCAATGAATATTGTAAATGCACAAACAGTAATTTCTCTGCATTGCAAGGTGCAATTCTGAAATTTTTTGCTTTTTCCTGCTCCTCTTAGCATGATAAAGAAGATTCAAAGAGAGTGAGATGCCAGCTACTTTCATTCAGTCAGTAGCTTCAATCATTTCTGGACGTTTTTCAATGGTAAAAATCAATGAATATTGTAAATGCACAAACAGTAATTTCTCCACATTGCAAGGTGCAATTCTGAAATTTTTTGCTTTTTCCTGCTCCTCTTAGCATGATAAAGAAGATTCAAAGAGAGTGAGATGCCAGCTCCTTTCATTCAGTCAGTAGCTTCAATCATTTCTGGTATATGAATAACATGATGTTTTTCAATGGCAAAAATCAATGAATATTGTAAATGCACAAACAGTAATTTCTCCGCATTGCAAGGTGCAATTCTGAAATTTTTTGCTTTTTCCTGCTCCTCTTAGCATGATAAAGAAGATTCAAAGAGAGTGAGATGCCAGCTCCTTTCATTCAGTCAGTAGCTTCAATCATTTCTGGACGTTTTTCAATGGCAAAAATCAATGAATATTGTAAATGCACAAACAGTAATTTCTCCGCATTGCAAGGTGCAATTCTGAAATTTTTTGCTTTTTCCTGCTCCTCTTAGCATGATAAAGAAGATTCAAAGAGAGTGAGATGTCAGCTCCTTTCATTCAGTCAGTAGCTTCAAACATTTCTGGTATATGAATAACATGATGTTTTTCAATGGCAAAAATCAATGAATTTTGTAAATGCACAAACAGTAATTTCTCCGCATTGCAAGGTGCAATTCTGAAATTTTTTGCTTTTTCCTGCTCCTCTTAGCATGATAAAGAAGATTCAAAGAGAGTGAGATGCCAGCTCCTTTCATTCAGTCAGTAGCTTCAATCATTTCTGGACGTTTTTCAATGGCAAAAATCAATGAATATTGTAAATGCACAAACAGTAATTTCTCCGCATTGCAAGGTGCAATTCTGAAATTTTTTGCTTTTTCCTGCTCCTCTTAGCATGATAAACAAGATTCAAAGAGAGTGAGATGCCAGCTCCTTTCATTCAGTCAGTAGCTTCAATCATTTCTGGACGTTTTTCAATGGCAAAAATCAATGAATATTGTAAATGCACATACCCTAATTTCTCCGCATTGCAAGGTGCAATTCTGAAATTTTTTGCTTTTTCCTGCTCCTCTTAGCATGATAAAGAAGATTCAAAGAGAGTGAGATGCCAGCTCCTTTCATTCAGTCAGTAGCTTCAAACATTTCTGGTATATGAATAACATGATGTTTTTCAATGGCAAAAATCAATGAATATTGTAAATGCACAAACAGTAATTTCTCCGCATTGCAAGGTGCAAGTCTGAAATTTTTTGCTTTTTCCTGCTCCTCTTAGCATGATAAAGAAGATTCAAAGAGAGTGAGATGCCAGCTACTTTCATTCAGTCAGTAGCTTCAATCATTTCTGGACGTTTTTCAATGGTAAAAATCAATGAATATTGTAAATGCACAAACAGTAATTTCTCCACATTGCAAGGTGCAATTCTGAAATTTTTTGCTTTTTCCTGCTCCTCTTAGCATGATAAAGAAGATTCAAAGAGAGTGAGATGCCAGCTCCTTTCATTCAGTCAGTAGCTTCAAACATTTCTGGTATATGAATAACATGATGTTTTTCAATGGCAAAAATCAATGAATATTGTAAATGCACAAACAGTAATTTCTCTGCATTGCAAGGTGCAATTCTGAAATTTTTTGCTTTTTCCTGCTCCTCTTAGCATGATAAAGAAGATTCAAAGAGAGTGAGATGCCAGCTACTTTCATTCAGTCAGTAGCTTCAATCATTTCAGGACGTTTTTCAATGGTAAAAATCAATGAATATTGTAAATGCACAAACAGTAATTTCTCCACATTGCAAGGTGCAATTCTGAAATTTTTTGCTTTTTCCTGCTCCTCTTAGCATGATAAAGAAGATTCAAAGAGAGTGAGATGCCAGCTCCTTTCATTCAGTCAGTAGCTTCAATCATTTCTGGTATATGAATAACATGATGTTTTTCAATGGCAAAAATCAATGAATATTGTAAATGCACAAACAGTAATTTCTCCGCATTGCAAGGTGCAATTCTGAAATTTTTTGCTTTTTCCTGCTCCTCTTAGCATGATAAAGAAGATTCAAAGAGAGTGAGATGCCAGCTCCTTTCATTCAGTCAGTAGCTTCAATCATTTCTGGACGTTTTTCAATGGCAAAAATCAATGAATATTGTAAATGCACAAACAGTAATTTCTCCGCATTGCAAGGTGCAATTCTGAAATTTTTTGCTTTTTCCTGCTCCTCTTAGCATGATAAAGAAGATTCAAAGAGAGTGAGATGCCAGCTCCTTTCATTCAGTCAGTAGCTTCAATCATTTCTGGACGTTTTTCAATGGCAAAAATCAATGAATATTGTAAATGCACAAACAGTAATTTCTCCGCATTGCAAGGTGCAATTCTGAAATTTTTTGCTTTTTCCTGCTCCTCTTAGCATGATAAAGAAGATTCAAAGAGAGTGAGATGTCAGCTCCTTTCATTCAGTCAGTAGCTTCAAACATTTCTGGTATATGAATAACATGATGTTTTTCAATGGCAAAAAACAATGAATTTTGTAAATGCACAAACAGTAATTTCTCCGCATTGCAAGGTGCAATTCTGAAATTTTTTGCTTTTTCCTGCTCCTCTTAGCATGATAAAGAAGATTCAAAGAGAGTGAGATGCCAGCTCCTTTCATTCAGTCAGTAGCTTCAATCATTTCTGGACGTTTTTCAATGGCAAAAATCAATGAATATTGTAAATGCACAAACAGTAATTTCTCCGCATTGCAAGGTGCAATTCTGAAATTTTTTGCTTTTTCCTGCTCCTCTTAGCATGATAAACAAGATTCAAAGAGAGTGAGATGCCAGCTCCTTTCATTCAGTCAGTAGCTTCAATCATTTCTGGACGTTTTTCAATGGCAAAAATCAATGAATATTGTAAATGCACAAACAGTAATTTCTCCGCATTGCAAGGTGCAATTCTGAAATTTTTTGCTTTTTCCTGCTCCTCTTAGCATGATAAAGAAGATTCAAAGAGAGTGAGATGCCAGCTCCTTTCATTCAGTCAGTAGCTTCAAACATTTCTGGTATATGAATAACATGATGTTTTTCAATGGCAAAAATCAATGAATATTGTAAATGCACAAACAGTAATTTCTCCGCATTGCAAGGTGCAAGTCTGAAATTTTTTGCTTTTTCCTGCTCCTCTTAGCATGATAAAGAAGATTCAAAGAGAGTGAGATGCCAGCTACTTTCATTCAGTCAGTAGCTTCAATCATTTCTGGTATATGAATAACATGATGTTTTTCAATGGCAAAAATCAATGAATATTGTAAATGCACAAACAGTAATTTCTCCGCATTGCAAGGTGCAATTCTGAAATTTTTTGCTTTTTCCTGCTCCTCTTAGCATGATAAAGAAGATTCAAAGAGAGTGAGATGCCAGCTCCTTTCATTCAGTCAGTAGCTTCAATCATTTCTGGACGTTTTTCAATGGCAAAAATCAATGAATATTGTAAATGCACAAACAGTAATTTCTCCGCATTGCAAGGTGCAATTCTGAAATTTTTTGCTTTTTCCTGCTCCTCTTAGCATGATAAAGAAGATTCAAAGAGAGTGAGATGTCAGCTCCTTTCATTCAGTCAGTAGCTTCAAACATTTCTGGTATATGAATAACATGATGTTTTTCAATGGCAAAAATCAATGAATTTTGTAAATGCACAAACAGTAATTTCTCCGCATTGCAAGGTGCAATTCTGAAATTTTTTGCTTTTTCCTGCTCCTCTTAGCATGATAAAGAAGATTCAAAGAGAGTGAGATGCCAGCTCCTTTCATTCAGTCAGTAGCTTCAATCATTTCTGGACGTTTTTCAATGGCAAAAATCAATGAATATTGTAAATGCACAAACAGTAATTTCTCCGCATTGCAAGGTGCAATTCTGAAATTTTTTGCTTTTTCCTGCTCCTCTTAGCATGATAAACAAGATTCAAAGAGAGTGAGATGCCAGCTCCTTTCATTCAGTCAGTAGCTTCAATCATTTCTGGACGTTTTTCAATGGCAAAAATCAATGAATATTGTAAATGCACATACCCTAATTTCTCCGCATTGCAAGGTGCAATTCTGAAATTTTTTGCTTTTTCCTGCTCCTCTTAGCATGATAAAGAAGATTCAAAGAGAGTGAGATGCCAGCTCCTTTCATTCAGTCAGTAGCTTCAAACATTTCTGGTATATGAATAACATGATGTTTTTCAATGGCAAAAATCAATGAATATTGTAAATGCACAAACAGTAATTTCTCCGCATTGCAAGGTGCAAGTCTGAAATTTTTTGCTTTTTCCTGCTCCTCTTAGCATGATAAAGAAGATTCAAAGAGAGTGAGATGCCAGCTACTTTCATTCAGTCAGTAGCTTCAATCATTTCTGGACGTTTTTCAATGGTAAAAATCAATGAATATTGTAAATGCACAAACAGTAATTTCTCCACATTGCAAGGTGCAATTCTGAAATTTTTTGCTTTTTCCTGCTCCTCTTAGCATGATAAAGAAGATTCAAAGAGAGTGAGATGCCAGCTCCTTTCATTCAGTCAGTAGCTTCAAACATTTCTGGTATATGAATAACATGATGTTTTTCAATGGCAAAAATCAATGAATATTGTAAATGCACAAACAGTAATTTCTCTGCATTGCAAGGTGCAATTCTGAAATTTTTTGCTTTTTCCTGCTCCTCTTAGCATGATAAAGAAGATTCAAAGAGAGTGAGATGCCAGCTACTTTCATTCAGTCAGTAGCTTCAATCATTTCAGGACGTTTTTCAATGGTAAAAATCAATGAATATTGTAAATGCACAAACAGTAATTTCTCCACATTGCAAGGTGCAATTCTGAAATTTTTTGCTTTTTCCTGCTCCTCTTAGCATGATAAAGAAGATTCAAAGAGAGTGAGATGCCAGCTCCTTTCATTCAGTCAGTAGCTTCAATCATTTCTGGTATATGAATAACATGATGTTTTTCAATGGCAAAAATCAATGAATATTGTAAATGCACAAACAGTAATTTCTCCGCATTGCAAGGTGCAATTCTGAAATTTTTTGCTTTTTCCTGCTCCTCTTAGCATGATAAAGAAGATTCAAAGAGAGTGAGATGCCAGCTCCTTTCATTCAGTCAGTAGCTTCAATCATTTCTGGACGTTTTTCAATGGCAAAAATCAATGAATATTGTAAATGCACAAACAGTAATTTCTCCGCATTGCAAGGTGCAATTCTGAAATTTTTTGCTTTTTCCTGCTCCTCTTAGCATGATAAAGAAGATTCAAAGAGAGTGAGATGCCAGCTCCTTTCATTCAGTCAGTAGCTTCAATCATTTCTGGACGTTTTTCAATGGCAAAAATCAATGAATATTGTAAATGCACAAACAGTAATTTCTCCGCATTGCAAGGTGCAATTCTGAAATTTTTTGCTTTTTCCTGCTCCTCTTAGCATGATAAAGAAGATTCAAAGAGAGTGAGATGTCAGCTCCTTTCATTCAGTCAGTAGCTTCAAACATTTCTGGTATATGAATAACATGATGTTTTTCAATGGCAAAAAACAATGAATTTTGTAAATGCACAAACAGTAATTTCTCCGCATTGCAAGGTGCAATTCTGAAATTTTTTGCTTTTTCCTGCTCCTCTTAGCATGATAAAGAAGATTCAAAGAGAGTGAGATGCCAGCTCCTTTCATTCAGTCAGTAGCTTCAATCATTTCTGGACGTTTTTCAATGGCAAAAATCAATGAATATTGTAAATGCACAAACAGTAATTTCTCCGCATTGCAAGGTGCAATTCTGAAATTTTTTGCTTTTTCCTGCTCCTCTTAGCATGATAAACAAGATTCAAAGAGAGTGAGATGCCAGCTCCTTTCATTCAGTCAGTAGCTTCAATCATTTCTGGACGTTTTTCAATGGCAAAAATCAATGAATATTGTAAATGCACAAACAGTAATTTCTCCGCATTGCAAGGTGCAATTCTGAAATTTTTTGCTTTTTCCTGCTCCTCTTAGCATGATAAAGAAGATTCAAAGAGAGTGAGATGCCAGCTCCTTTCATTCAGTCAGTAGCTTCAAACATTTCTGGTATATGAATAACATGATGTTTTTCAATGGCAAAAATCAATGAATATTGTAAATGCACAAACAGTAATTTCTCCGCATTGCAAGGTGCAAGTCTGAAATTTTTTGCTTTTTCCTGCTCCTCTTAGCATGATAAAGAAGATTCAAAGAGAGTGAGATGCCAGCTACTTTCATTCAGTCAGTAGCTTCAATCATTTCTGGACGTTTTTCAATGGTAAAAATCAATGAATATTGTAAATGCACAAACAGTAATTTCTCCACATTGCAAGGTGCAATTCTGAAATTTTTTGCTTTTTCCTGCTCCTCTTAGCATGATAAAGAAGATTCAAAGAGAGTGAGATGCCAGCTCCTTTCATTCAGTCAGTAGCTTCAAACATTTCTGGTATATGAATAACATGATGTTTTTCAATGGCAAAAATCAATGAATATTGTAAATGCACAAACAGTAATTTCTCTGCATTGCAAGGTGCAATTCTGAAATTTTTTGCTTTTTCCTGCTCCTCTTAGCATGATAAAGAAGATTCAAAGAGAGTGAGATGCCAGCTACTTTCATTCAGTCAGTAGCTTCAATCATTTCTGGACGTTTTTCAATGGTAAAAATCAATGAATATTGTAAATGCACAAACAGTAATTTCTCCACATTGCAAGGTGCAATTCTGAAATTTTTTGCTTTTTCCTGCTCCTCTTAGCATGATAAAGAAGATTCAAAGAGAGTGAGATGCCAGCTCCTTTCATTCAGTCAGTAGCTTCAAACATTTCTGGTATATGAATAACATGATGTTTTTCAATGGCAAAAATCAATGAATATTGTAAATGCACAAACAGTAATTTCTCCGCATTGCAAGATGCAATTCTGAAATTTTTTGCTTTTTCCTGCTCCTCTTAGCATGATAAAGAATATTCAAAGAGAGTGAGATGCCAGCTCCTTTCGTTCAGTCAGTAGCTTCAATCATTTCTGGATGTTTTTCAATGGCAAAAATCAATGAATATTGTAAATGCACAAACTGTAATTTCTCCGCATTGCAAGGTGCAATTCTGAACTTTTTGGCTTTTTCCTGCTCCTCTTAGCATGATAAAGAAGATTCAAAGAGAGTGAGATGCCAGCTCCTTTCATTCAGTCAGTAGCTTCAATCATTTCTGGACGTTTTTCAATGGCAAAAATCATGAATATTGTAAATGCACAAACAGTAATTTCTCCGCATTGCAAGGTGCAATTCTGAAATTTTTTGCTTTTTCCTGCTCCTCTTAGCATGATAAAGAAGATTCAAAGAGAGTGAGATGCCAGCTCCTTTCATTCAGTCAGTACCTTCAATCATTTCTGGATGTTTTTCAATGGCAAAAATCAATGAATATTGTAAATGCACAAACAGTAATTTCTCCGCATTGCAAGGTGCAATTCTGAAATTTTTTGCTTTTTCCCGCTCCTCTTAGCATGATAAAGAAGATTCAAAGAGAGTGAGGTGCCAGCTCCTTTCATTCAGTCAGTAGCTTCAAACATTTCTGGTATATGAATAACATGTTTTTCAATGGCAAAAATCATTGAATATTGTAAATGCACAAACAGTAATTTCTCCGCATTGCAAGGTGCAATTCTGAAATTTTTTGATTTTTCCTGCTCCTCTTAGCATGATAAAGAAGATTCAAAGAGAGTGAGATGCCAGCTCCTTTCATTCAGTCAGTAGCTTCAATCATTTCTGGACGTTTTTCAATGGCAAAAATCAATGAATATTGTAAATGCACAAACAGTAATTTCTCCGCATTGCAAGGTGCAATTCTGAAATTTTTTGCTTTTTCCTGCTCCTCTTAGCATGATAAAGAAGATTCAAAGAGAGTGAGATGCCAGCTCCTTTCATTCAGTCAGTAGCTTCAATCATTTCTGGACGTTTTTCAATGGCAAAAATCAATGAATATTGTAAATGCACAAACAGTAATTTCTCCGCATTGCAAGGTGCAATTCTGAAATTTTTTGCTTTTTCCTGCTCCTCTTAGCATGATAAAGAAGATTCAAAGAGAGTGAGATGCCAGCTCCTTTCATTCAGTCAGTAGCTTCAAACATTTCTGGTATATGAATAACATGATGTTTTTCAATGGCAAAAATCAATGAATATTGTAAATGCACAAACAGTAATTTCTCCGCATTGCAAGGTGCAAGTCTGAAATTTTTTGCTTTTTCCTGCTCCTCTTAGCATGATAAAGAAGATTCAAAGAGAGTGAGATGCCAGCTACTTTCATTCAGTCAGTAGCTTCAATCATTTCTGGACGTTTTTCAATGGTAAAAATCAATGAATATTGTAAATGCACAAACAGTAATTTCTCCACATTGCAAGGTGCAATTCTGAAATTTTTTGCTTTTTCCTGCTCCTCTTAGCATGATAAAGAAGATTCAAAGAGAGTGAGATGCCAGCTCCTTTCATTCAGTCAGTAGCTTCAAACATTTCTGGTATATGAATAACATGATGTTTTTCAATGGCAAAAATCAATGAATATTGTAAATGCACAAACAGTAATTTCTCCGCATTGCAAGGTGCAATTCTGAAATTTTTTGCTTTTTCCTGCTCCTCTTAGCATGATAAAGAAGATTCAAAGAGAGTGAGATGCCAGCTCCTTTCATTCAGTCAGTAGCTTCAAACATTTCTGGTATATGAATAACATGATGTTTTTCAATGGCAAAAATCAATGAATATTGTAAATGCACAAAGAGTAATTTCTCCGCATTGCAAGGTGCAATTCTGAAATTTTTTGCTTTTTCCTGCTCCTCTTAGCATGATAAAGAAGATTCAAAGAGAGTGAGATGCCAGCTCCTTTCATTCAGTCAGTAGCTTCAATCATTTCTGGACGTTTTTCAATGGCAAAAATCAATGAATATTGTAAATGCACAAACAGTAATTTCTCCGCATTGCAAGGTGCAATTCTGAAATTTTTTGCTTTTTCCTGCTCCTCTTAGCATGATAAAGAAGATTCAAAGAGAGTGAGATGCCAGCTCCTTTCATTCAGTCAGTAGCTTCAATCATTTCTGGACGTTTTTCAATGGCAAAAATCAATGAATATTGTAAATGCACAAACAGTAATTTCTCCGCATTGCAAGGTGCAATTCTGAAATTTTTTGCTTTTTCCTGCTCCTCTTAGCATGATAAAGAAGATTCAAAGAGAGTGAGATGCCAGCTCCTTTCATTCAGTCAGTAGCTACAAACATTTCTGGTATATGAATAACATGATGTTTTTCAATGGCAAAAATCAATGAATATTGTAAATGCACAAACAGTAATTTCTCCGCATTGCAAGGTGCAATTCTGAAATTTTTTGCTTTTTCCTGCTCCTCTTAGCATGATAAAGAAGATTCAAAGAGAGTGAGATGCCAGCTCCTTTCATTCAGTCAGTAGCTTCAATCATTTCTGGACGTTTTTCAATGGCAAAAATCAATGAATATTGTAAATGCACAAACAGTAATTTCTCCGCATTGCAAGGTGCAATTCTGAAATTTTTTGCTTTTTCCTGCTCCTCTTAGCATGATAAAGAAGATTCAAAGAGAGTGAGATGCCAGCTCCTTTCATTCAGTCAGTAGCTTCAATCATTTCTGGACGTTTTTCAATGGCAAAAATCAATGAATATTGTAAATGCACAAACAGTAATTTCTCCGCATTGCAAGGTGCAATTCTGAAATTTTTTGCTTTTTCCTGCTCCTCTTAGCATGACAAAGAAGATTCAAAGAGAGTAAGATGCCAGCTCCTTTCATTCAGTCAGTAGCTTCAATCATTTCTGGTATATGAATAACATGATGTTTTTCAATGGCAAAAATCAATGAATATTGTAAATGCACAAACAGTAATTTCTCCGCATTGCAAGGTGCAATTCTGAAATTTTTTGCTTTTTCCTGCTCCTCTTAGCATGATAAAGAAGATTCAAAGAGAGTGAGATGCCAGCTCCTTTCATTCAGTCAGTAGCTTCAATCATTTCTGGACGTTTTTCAATGGCAAAAATCAATGAATATTGTAAATGCACAAACAGTAATTTCTCCGCATTGCAAGGTGCAATTCTGAAATTTTTTGCTTTTTCCTGCTCCTCTTAGCATGATAAAGAAGATTCAAAGAGAGTGAGATGCCAGCTCCTTTCATTCAGTCAGTAGCTTCAATCATTTCTGGACGTTTTTCAATGGCAAAAATCAATGAATATTGTAAATGCACAAACAGTAATTTCTCCGCATTGCAAGGTGCAATTCTGAAATTTTTTGCTTTTTCCTGCTCCTCTTAGCATGATAAAGAAGATTCAAAGAGAGTGAGATGCCAGCTCCTTTCATTCAGTCAGTAGCTTCAAACATTTCTGGTATATGAATAATATGATGTTTTTCAATGGCAAAAATCAATGAATATTGTAAAAGCACAAACAGTAATTTCTCCGCATTGCAAGGTGCAATTCTGAAATTTTTTGCTTTTTCCTGCTCCTCTTAGCATGATAAAGAAGATTCAAAGAGAGTGAGATGCCAGCTCCTTTCATTCAGTCAGTAGCTTCAATCATTTCTGGACGTTTTTCAATGGCAAAAATCAATGAATATTGTAAATGCACAAACAGTAATTTCTCCGCATTGCAAGGTGCAATTCTGAAATTTTTTGCTTTTTCCTGCTCCTCTTAGCATGATAAAGAAGATTCAAAGAGAGTGAGATGCCAGCTCCTTTCATTCAGTCAGTAGCTTCAATCATTTCTGGTATATGAATAACATGATGTTTTTCAATGGCAAAAATCAATGAATATTGTAAATGCACAAACAGTAATTTCTCCGCATTGCAAGTTGCAATTCTGAAATTTTTTGCTTTTTCCTGCTCCTCTTAGCATGATAAAGAAGATTCAAAGAGAGTGAGATGCCAGCTCCTTTCATTCAGTCAGTAGCTTCAATCATTTCTGGACGTTTTTCAATGGCAAAAATCAATGAATATTGTAAATGCACAAACAGTAATTTCTCCGCATTGCAAGGTGCAATTCTGAAATTTTTTGCTTTTTCCTGCTCCTCTTAGCATGATAAAGATGATTCAAAGAGAGTGAGATGCCAGCTCCTTTCATTCAGTCAGTAGCTTCAATCATTTCTGGACGTTTTTCAATGGCAAAAATCAATGAATATTGTAAATGCACAAACAGTAATTTCTCCGCATTGCAAGGTGCAATTCTGAAATTTTTTGCTTTTTCCTGCTCCTCTTAGCATGATAAAGAAGATTCAAAGAGAGTGAGATGCCAGCTCCTTTCATTCAGTCAGTAGCTTCAAACATTTCTGGTATATGAATAACATGATGTTTTTCAATGGCAAAAATCAATGAATATTGTAAAAGCACAAACAGTAATTTCTCCGCATTGCAAGGTGCAATTCTGAAATTTTTTGCTTTTTCCTGCTCCTCTTAGCATGATAAAGAAGATTCAAAGAGAGTGAGATGCCAGCTCCTTTCATTCAGTCAGTAGCTTCAAACATTTCTGGACGTTTTTCAATGGCAAAAATCAATGAATATTGTAAATGCACAAACAGTAATTTCTCCGCATTGCAAGGTGCAATTCTGAAATTTTTTGCTTTTTCCTGCTCCTCTTAGCATGATAAAGAAGATTCAAAGAGAGTGAGATGCCAGCTCCTTTCATTCAGTCAGTAGCTTCAATCATTTCTGGTATATGAATAACATGATGTTTTTCAATGGCAAAAATCAATGAATATTGTAAATGCACAAACAGTAATTTCTCCACATTGCAAGGTGCAATTCTGAAATTTTTTGCTTTTTCCTGCTCCTCTTAGCATGATAAAGAAGATTCAAAGAGAGTGAGATGCCAGCTCCTTTCATTCAGTCAGTAGCTTCAATCATTTCTGGACGTTTTTCAATGGCAAAAATCAATGAATATTGTAAATGCACAAACAGTAATTTCTCCGCATTGCAAGGTGCAATTCTGAAATTTTTTGCTTTTTCCTGCTCCTCTTAGCATGATAAAGAAGATTCAAAGAGAGTGAGATGCCAGCTCCTTTCATTCAGTCAGTAGCTACAAACATTTCTGGTATATGAATAACATGATGTTTTTCAATGGCAAAAATCAATGAATATTGTAAATGCACAAACAGTAATTTCTCCGCATTGCAAGGTGCAATTCTGAAATTTTTTGCTTTTTCCTGCTCCTCTTAGCATGATAAAGAAGATTCAAAGAGAGTGAGATGCCAGCTCCTTTCATTCAGTCAGTAGCTTCAATCATTTCTGGTATATGAATAACATGATGTTTTTCAATGGCAAAAATCAATGAATATTGTAAATGCACAAACAGTAATTTCTCCGCATTGCAAGTTGCAATTCTGAAATTTTTTGCTTTTTCCTGCTCCTCTTAGCATGATAAAGAAGATTCAAAGAGAGTGAGATGCCAGCTCCTTTCATTCAGTCAGTAGCTTCAATCATTTCTGGACGTTTTTCAATGGCAAAAATCAATGAATATTGTAAATGCACAAACAGTAATTTCTCCGCATTGCAAGGTGCAATTCTGAAATTTTTTGCTTTTTCCTGCTCCTCTTAGCATGATAAAGAAGATTCAAAGAGAGTGAGATGCCAGCTTCTTTCATTCAGTCAGTAGCTTCAATCATTTCTGGACGTTTTTCAATGGCAAAAATCAATGAATATTGTAAATGCACAAACAGTAATTTCTCCGCATTGCAAGGTGCAATTCTGAAATTTTTTGCTTTTTCCTGCTCCTCTTAGCATGATAAAGAAGATTCAAAGAGAGTGAGATGCCAGCTCCTTTCATTCAGTCAGTAGCTTCAAACATTTCTGGTATATGAATAACATGATGTTTTTCAATGGCAAAAATCAATGAATATTGTAAAAGCACAAACAGTAATTTCTCCGCATTGCAAGGTGCAATTCTGAAATTTTTTGCTTTTTCCTGCTCCTCTTAGCATGATAAAGAAGATTCAAAGAGAGTGAGATGCCAGCTCCTTTCATTCAGTCAGTAGCTTCAAACATTTCTGGACGTTTTTCAATGGCAAAAATCAATGAATATTGTAAATGCACAAACAGTAATTTCTCCGCATTGCAAGGTGCAATTCTGAAATTTTTTGCTTTTTCCTGCTCCTCTTAGCATGATAAAGAAGATTCAAAGAGAGTGAGATGCCAGCTCCTTTCATTCAGTCAGTAGCTTCAATCATTTCTGGTATATGAATAACATGATGTTTTTCAATGGCAAAAATCAATGAATATTGTAAATGCACAAACAGTAATTTCTCCACATTGCAAGGTGCAATTCTGAAATTTTTTACTTTTTCCTGCTCCTCTTAGCATGATAAAGAAGATTCAAAGAGAGTGAGATGCCAGCTCCTTTCATTCAGTCAGTAGCTTCAATCATTTCTGGACGTTTTTCAATGGCAAAAATCAATGAATATTGTAAATGCACAAACAGTAATTTCTCCGCATTGCAAGGTGCAATTCTGAAATTTTTTGCTTTTTCCTGCTCCTCTTAGCATGATAAAGAAGATTCAAAGAGAGTGAGATGCCAGCTCCTTTCATTCAGTCAGTAGCTACAAACATTTCTGGTATATGAATAACATGATGTTTTTCAATGGCAAAAATCAATGAATATTGTAAATGCACAAACAGTAATTTCTCCGCATTGCAAGGTGCAATTCTGAAATTTTTTGCTTTTTCCTGCTCCTCTTAGCATGATAAAGAAGATTCAAAGAGAGTGAGATGCCAGCTCCTTTCATTCAGTCAGTAGCTTCAATCATTTCTGGACGTTTTTCAATGGCAAAAATCAATGAATATTGTAAATGCACAAACAGTAATTTCTCCGCATTGCAAGGTGCAATTCTGAAATTTTTTGCTTTTTCCTGCTCCTCTTAGCATGATAAAGAAGATTCAAAGAGAGTGAGATGCCAGCTCCTTTCATTCAGTCAGTAGCTTCAATCATTTCTGGACGTTTTTCAATGGCAAAAATCAATGAATATTGTAAATGCACAAACAGTAATTTCTCCGCATTGCAAGGTGCAATTCTGAAATTTTTTGCTTTTTCCTGCTCCTCTTAGCATGACAAAGAAGATTCAAAGAGAGTAAGATGCCAGCTCCTTTCATTCAGTCAGTAGCTTCAATCATTTCTGGTATATGAATAACATGATGTTTTTCAATGGCAAAAATCAATGAATATTGTAAATGCACAAACAGTAATTTCTCCGCATTGCAAGGTGCAATTCTGAAATTTTTTGCTTTTTCCTGCTCCTCTTAGCATGATAAAGAAGATTCAAAGAGAGTGAGATTCCAGCTCCTTTCATTCAGTCAGTAGCTTCAATCATTTCTGGACGTTTTTCAATGGCAAAAATCAATGAATATTGTAAATGCACAAACAGTAATTTCTCCGCATTGCAAGGTGCAATTCTGAAATTTTTTGCTTTTTCCTGCTCCTCTTAGCATGATAAAGAAGATTCAAAGAGAGTGAGATGCCAGCTCCTTTCATTCAGTCAGTAGCTTCAATCATTTCTGGACGTTTTTCAATGGCAAAAATCAATGAATATTGTAAATGCACAAATAGTAATTTCTCCGCATTGCAAGGTGCAATTCTGAAATTTTTTGGTTTTTCCTGCTCCTCTTAGCATGATAAAGAAGATTCAAAGAGAGTGAGATGCCAGCTCCTTTCATTCAGTCAGTAGCTTCAAACATTTCTGGTATATGAATAATATGATGTTTTTCAATGGCAAAAATCAATGAATATTGTAAAAGCACAAACAGTAATTTCTCCGCATTGCAAGGTGCAATTCTGAAATTTTTTGCTTTTTCCTGCTCCTCTTAGCATGATAAAGAAGATTCAAAGAGAGTGAGATGCCAGCTCCTTTCATTCAGTCAGTAGCTTCAATCATTTCTGGACGTTTTTCAATGGCAAAAATCAATGAATATTGTAAATGCACAAACAGTAATTTCTCCGCATTGCAAGGTGCAATTCTGAAATTTTTTGCTTTTTCCTGCTCCTCTTAGCATGATAAAGAAGATTCAAAGAGAGTGAGATGCCAGCTCCTTTCATTCAGTCAGTAGCTTCAATCATTTCTGGTATATGAATAACATGATGTTTTTCAATGGCAAAAATCAATGAATATTGTAAATGCACAAACAGTAATTTCTCCGCATTGCAAGGTGCAATTCTGAAATTTTTTGCTTTTTCCTGCTCCTCTTAGCATGATAAAGAAGATTCAAAGAGAGTGAGATTCCAGCTCCTTTCATTCAGTCAGTAGCTTCAATCATTTCTGGACGTTTTTCAATGGCAAAAATCAATGAATATTGTAAATGCACAAACAGTAATTTCTCCGCATTGCAAGGTGCAATTCTGAAATTTTTTGCTTTTTCCTGCTCCTCTTAGCATGATAAAGAAGATTCAAAGAGAGTGAGATGCCAGCTCCTTTCATTCAGTCAGTAGCTTCAATCATTTCTGGACGTTTTTCAATGGCAAAAATCAATGAATATTGTAAATGCACAAATAGTAATTTCTCCGCATTGCAAGGTGCAATTCTGAAATTTTTTGGTTTTTCCTGCTCCTCTTAGCATGATAAAGAAGATTCAAAGAGAGTGAGATGCCAGCTCCTTTCATTCAGTCAGTAGCTTCAAACATTTCTGGTATATGAATAATATGATGTTTTTCAATGGCAAAAATCAATGAATATTGTAAAAGCACAAACAGTAATTTCTCCGCATTGCAAGGTGCAATTCTGAAATTTTTTGCTTTTTCCTGCTCCTCTTAGCATGATAAAGAAGATTCAAAGAGAGTGAGATGCCAGCTCCTTTCATTCAGTCAGTAGCTTCAATCATTTCTGGACGTTTTTCAATGGCAAAAATCAATGAATATTGTAAATGCACAAACAGTAATTTCTCCGCATTGCAAGGTGCAATTCTGAAATTTTTTGCTTTTTCCTGCTCCTCTTAGCATGATAAAGAAGATTCAAAGAGAGTGAGATGCCAGCTCCTTTCATTCAGTCAGTAGCTTCAATCATTTCTGGTATATGAATAACATGATGTTTTTCAATGGCAAAAATCAATGAATATTGTAAATGCACAAACAGTAATTTCTCCGCATTGCAAGTTGCAATTCTGAAATTTTTTGCTTTTTCCTGCTCCTCTTAGCATGATAAAGAAGATTCAAAGAGAGTGAGATGCCAGCTCCTTTCATTCAGTCAGTAGCTTCAATCATTTCTGGACGTTTTTCAATGGCAAAAATCAATGAATATTGTAAATGCACAAACAGTAATTTCTCCGCATTGCAAGGTGCAATTCTGAAATTTTTTGCTTTTTCCTGCTCCTCTTAGCATGATAAAGAAGATTCAAAGAGAGTGAGATGCCAGCTTTTTTCATTCAGTCAGTAGCTTCAATCATTTCTGGACGTTTTTCAATGGCAAAAATCAATGAATATTGTAAATGCACAAACAGTAATTTCTCCGCATTGCAAGGTGCAATTCTGAAATTTTTTGCTTTTTCCTGCTCCTCTTAGCATGATAAAGAAGATTCAAAGAGAGTGAGATGCCAGCTCCTTTCATTCAGTCAGTAGCTTCAAACATTTCTGGTATATGAATAATATGATGTTTTTCAATGGCAAAAATCAATGAATATTGTAAAAGCACAAACAGTAATTTCTCCGCATTGCAAGGTGCAATTCTGAAATTTTTTGCTTTTTCCTGCTCCTCTTAGCATGATAAAGAAGATTCAAAGAGAGTGAGATGCCAGCTCCTTTCATTCAGTCAGTAGCTTCAATCATTTCTGGACGTTTTTCAATGGCAAAAATCAATGAATATTGTAAATGCACAAACAGTAATTTCTCCGCATTGCAAGGTGCAATTCTGAAATTTTTTGCTTTTTCCTGCTCCTCTTAGCATGATAAAGAAGATTCAAAGAGAGTGAGATGCCAGCTCCTTTCATTCAGTCAGTAGCTTCAATCATTTCTGGTATATGAATAACATGATGTTTTTCAATGGCAAAAATCAATGAATATTGTAAATGCACAAACAGTAATTTCTCCGCATTGCAAGTTGCAATTCTGAAATTTTTTGCTTTTTCCTGCTCCTCTTAGCATGATAAAGAAGATTCAAAGAGAGTGAGATGCCAGCTCCTTTCATTCAGTCAGTAGCTTCAATCATTTCTGGACGTTTTTCAATGGCAAAAATCAATGAATATTGTAAATGCACAAACAGTAATTTCTCCGCATTGCAAGGTGCAATTCTGAAATTTTTTGCTTTTTCCTGCTCCTCTTAGCATGATAAAGAAGATTCAAAGAGAGTGAGATGCCAGCTCCTTTCATTCAGTCAGTAGCTTCAATCATTTCTGGACGTTTTTCAATGGCAAAAATCAATGAATATTGTAAATGCACAAACAGTAATTTCTCCGCATTGCAAGGTGCAATTCTGAAATTTTTTGCTTTTTCCTGCTCCTCTTAGCATGATAAAGAAGATTCAAAGAGAGTGAGATGCCAGCTCCTTTCATTCAGTCAGTAGCTTCAAACATTTCTGGTATATGAATAACATGATGTTTTTCAATGGCAAAAATCAATGAATATTGTAAAAGCACAAACAGTAATTTCTCCGCATTGCAAGGTGCAATTCTGAAATTTTTTGCTTTTTCCTGCTCCTCTTAGCATGATAAAGAAGATTCAAAGAGAGTGAGATGCCAGCTCCTTTCATTCAGTCAGTAGCTTCAATCATTTCTGGACGTTTTTCAATGGCAAAAATCAATGAATATTGTAAATGCACAAACAGTAATTTCTCCGCATTGCAAGGTGCAATTCTGAAATTTTTTGCTTTTTCCTGCTCCTCTTAGCATGATAAAGAAGATTCAAAGAGAGTGAGATGCCAGCTCCTTTCATTCAGTCAGTAGCTTCAATCATTTCTGGTATATGAATAACATGATGTTTTTCAATGGCAAAAATCAATGAATATTGTAAATGCACAAACAGTAATTTCTCCACATTGCAAGGTGCAATTCTGAAATTTTTTGCTTTTTCCTGCTCCTCTTAGCATGATAAAGAAGATTCAAAGAGAGTGAGATGACAGCTCCTTTCATTCAGTCAGTAGCTTCAATCATTTCTGGACGTTTTTCAATGGCAAAAATCAATGAATATTGTAAATGCACAAACAGTAATTTCTCCGCATTGCAAGGTGCAATTCTGAAATTTTTTGCTTTTTCCTGCTCCTCTTAGCATGATAAAGAAGATTCAAAGAGAGCGAGATGCCAGCTCCTTTCATTCAGTCAGTAGCTTCAATCATTTCTGGTATATGAATAACATGATGTTTTTCAATGGCAAAAATCAATGAATATTGTAAATGCACAAACAGTAATTTCTCCGCATTGCAAGGTGCAATTCTGAAATTTTTTGCTTTTTCCTGCTCCTCTTAGCATGATAAAGAAGATTCAAAGAGAGTGAGATGCCAGCTCCTTTCATTCAGTCAGTAGCTTCAATCATTTCTGGACGTTTTTCAATGGCAAAAATCAATGAATATTGTAAATGCACAAACAGTAATTTCTCCGCATTGCAAGGTGCAATTCTGAAATTTTTTGCTTTTTCCTGCTCCTCTTAGCATGATAAAGAAGATTCAAAGAGAGTGAGATGCCAGCTCCTTTCATTCAGTCAGTAGCTTCAATCATTTCTGGTATATGAATAACATGATGTTTTTCAATGGCAAAAATCAATGAATATTGTAAATGCACAAACAGTAATTTCTCCGCATTGCAAGTTGCAATTCTGAAATTTTTTGCTTTTTCCTGCTCCTCTTAGCATGATAAAGAAGATTCAAAGAGAGTGAGATGCCAGCTCCTTTCATTCAGTCAGTAGCTTCAATCATTTCTGGACGTTTTTCAATGGCAAAAATCAATGAATATTGTAAATGCACAAACAGTAATTTCTCCGCATTGCAAGGTGCAATTCTGAAATTTTTTGCTTTTTCCTGCTCCTCTTAGCATGATAAAGAAGATTCAAAGAGAGTGAGATGCCAGCTCCTTTCATTCAGTCAGTAGCTTCAATCATTTCTGGACGTTTTTCAATGGCAAAAATCAATGAATATTGTAAATGCACAAACAGTAATTTCTCCGCATTGCAAGGTGCAATTCTGAAATTTTTTGCTTTTTCCTGCTCCTCTTAGCATGATAAAGAAGATTCAAAGAGAGTGAGATGCCAGCTCCTTTCATTCAGTCAGTAGCTTCAAACATTTCTGGTATATGAATAACATGATGTTTTTCAATGGCAAAAATCAATGAATATTGTAAAAGCACAAACAGTAATTTCTCCGCATTGCAAGGTGCAATTCTGAAATTTTTTGCTTTTTCCTGCTCCTCTTAGCATGATAAAGAAGATTCAAAGAGAGTGAGATGCCAGCTCCTTTCATTCAGTCAGTAGCTTCAATCATTTCTGGACGTTTTTCAATGGCAAAAATCAATGAATATTGTAAATGCACAAACAGTAATTTCTCCGCATTGCAAGGTGCAATTCTGAAATTTTTTGCTTTTTCCTGCTCCTCTTAGCATGATAAAGAAGATTCAAAGAGAGTGAGATGCCAGCTCCTTTCATTCAGTCAGTAGCTTCAATCATTTCTGGTATATGAATAACATGATGTTTTTCAATGGCAAAAATCAATGAATATTGTAAATGCACAAACAGTAATTTCTCCACATTGCAAGGTGCAATTCTGAAATTTTTTGCTTTTTCCTGCTCCTCTTAGCATGATAAAGAAGATTCAAAGAGAGTGAGATGACAGCTCCTTTCATTCAGTCAGTAGCTTCAATCATTTCTGGACGTTTTTCAATGGCAAAAATCAATGAATATTGTAAATGCACAAACAGTAATTTCTCCGCATTGCAAGGTGCAATTCTGAAATTTTTTGCTTTTTCCTGCTCCTCTTAGCATGATAAAGAAGATTCAAAGAGAGCGAGATGCCAGCTCCTTTCATTCAGTCAGTAGCTTCAATCATTTCTGGTATATGAATAACATGATGTTTTTCAATGGCAAAAATCAATGAATATTGTAAATGCACAAACAGTAATTTCTCCGCATTGCAAGGTGCAATTCTGAAATTTTTTGCTTTTTCCTGCTCCTCTTAGCATGATAAAGAAGATTCAAAGAGAGTGAGATGCCAGCTCCTTTCATTCAGTCAGTAGCTTCAATCATTTCTGGACGTTTTTCAATGGCAAAAATCAATGAATATTGTAAATGCACAAACAGTAATTTCTCCGCATTGCAAGGTGCAATTCTGAAATTTTTTGCTTTTTCCTGCTCCTCTTAGCATGATAAAGAAGATTCAAAGAGAGTGAGATGCCAGCTCCTTTCATTCAGTCAGTAGCTACAAACATTTCTGGTATATGAATAACATGATGTTTTTCAATGGCAAAAATCAATGAATATTGTAAATGCACAAACAGTAATTTCTCCGCATTGCAAGGTGCAATTCTGAAATTTTTTGCTTTTTCCTGCTCCTCTTAGCATGATAAAGAAGATTCAAAGAGAGTGAGATGCCAGCTCCTTTCATTCAGTCAGTAGCTTCAATCATTTCTGGACGTTTTTCAATGGCAAAAATCAATGAATATTGTAAATGCACAAACAGTAATTTCTCCGCATTGCAAGGTGCAATTCTGAAATTTTTTGCTTTTTCCTGCTCCTCTTAGCATGATAAAGAAGATTCAAAGAGAGTGAGATGCCAGCTCCTTTCATTCAGTCAGTAGCTTCAATCATTTCTGGACGTTTTTCAATGGCAAAAATCAATGAATATTGTAAATGCACAAACAGTAATTTCTCCGCATTGCAAGGTGCAATTCTGAAATTTTTTGCTTTTTCCTGCTCCTATTAGCATGACAAAGAAGATTCAAAGAGAGTAAGATGCCAGCTCCTTTCATTCAGTCAGTAGCTTCAATCATTTCTGGTATATGAATAACATGATGTTTTTCAATGGCAAAAATCAATGAATATTGTAAATGCACAAACAGTAATTTCTCCGCATTGCAAGGTGCAATTCTGAAATTTTTTGCTTTTTCCTGCTCCTCTTAGCATGATAAAGAAGATTCAAAGAGAGTGAGATGCCAGCTCCTTTCATTCAGTCAGTAGCTTCAATCATTTCTGGACGTTTTTCAATGGCAAAAATCAATGAATATTGTAAATGCACAAACAGTAATTTCTCCGCATTGCAAGGTGCAATTCTGAAATTTTTTGCTTTTTCCTGCTCCTCTTAGCATGATAAAGAAGATTCAAAGAGAGTGAGATGCCAGCTCCTTTCATTCAGTCAGTAGCTTCAATCATTTCTGGACGTTTTTCAATGGCAAAAATCAATGAATATTGTAAATGCACAAACAGTAATTTCTCCGCATTGCAAGGTGCAATTCTGAAATTTTTTGCTTTTTCCTGCTCCTCTTAGCATGATAAAGAAGATTCAAAGAGAGTGAGATGCCAGCTCCTTTCATTCAGTCAGTAGCTTCAAACATTTCTGGTATATGAATAACATGATGTTTTTCAATGGCAAAAATCAATGAATATTGTAAAAGCACAAACAGTAATTTCTCCGCATTGCAAGGTGCAATTCTGAAATTTTTTGCTTTTTCCTGCTCCTCTTAGCATGATAAAGAAGATTCAAAGAGAGTGAGATGCCAGCTCCTTTCATTCAGTCAGTAGCTTCAAACATTTCTGGACGTTTTTCAATGGCAAAAATCAATGAATATTGTAAATGCACAAACAGTAATTTCTCCGCATTGCAAGGTGCAATTCTGAAATTTTTTGCTTTTTCCTGCTCCTCTTAGCATGATAAAGAAGATTCAAAGAGAGTGAGATGCCAGCTCCTTTCATTCAGTCAGTAGCTTCAATCATTTCTGGTATATGAATAACATGATGTTTTTCAATGGCAAAAATCAATGAATATTGTAAATGCACAAACAGTAATTTCTCCACATTGCAAGGTGCAATTCTGAAATTTTTTGCTTTTTCCTGCTCCTCTTAGCATGATAAAGAAGATTCAAAGAGAGTGAGATGCCAGCTCCTTTCATTCAGTCAGTAGCTTCAATCATTTCTGGACGTTTTTCAATGGCAAAAATCAATGAATATTGTAAATGCACAAACAGTAATTTCTCCGCATTGCAAGGTGCAATTCTGAAATTTTTTGCTTTTTCCTGCTCCTCTTAGCATGATAAAGAAGATTCAAAGAGAGTGAGATGCCAGCTCCTTTCATTCAGTCAGTAGCTACAAACATTTCTGGTATATGAATAACATGATGTTTTTCAATGGCAAAAATCAATGAATATTGTAAATGCACAAACAGTAATTTCTCCGCATTGCAAGGTGCAATTCTGAAATTTTTTGCTTTTTCCTGCTCCTCTTAGCATGATAAAGAAGATTCAAAGAGAGTGAGATGCCAGCTCCTTTCATTCAGTCAGTAGCTTCAATCATTTCTGGACGTTTTTCAATGGCAAAAATCAATGAATATTGTAAATGCACAAACAGTAATTTCTCCGCATTGCAAGGTGCAATTCTGAAATTTTTTGCTTTTTCCTGCTCCTCTTAGCATGATAAAGAAGATTCAAAGAGAGTGAGATGCCAGCTCCTTTCATTCAGTCAGTAGCTTCAATCATTTCTGGACGTTTTTCAATGGCAAAAATCAATGAATATTGTAAATGCACAAACAGTAATTTCTCCGCATTGCAAGGTGCAATTCTGAAATTTTTTGCTTTTTCCTGCTCCTCTTAGCATGACAAAGAAGATTCAAAGAGAGTAAGATGCCAGCTCCTTTCATTCAGTCAGTAGCTTCAATCATTTCTGGTATATGAATAACATGATGTTTTTCAATGGCAAAAATCAATGAATATTGTAAATGCACAAACAGTAATTTCTCCGCATTGCAAGGTGCAATTCTGAAATTTTTTGCTTTTTCCTGCTCCTCTTAGCATGATAAAGAAGATTCAAAGAGAGTGAGATTCCAGCTCCTTTCATTCAGTCAGTAGCTTCAATCATTTCTGGACGTTTTTCAATGGCAAAAATCAATGAATATTGTAAATGCACAAACAGTAATTTCTCCGCATTGCAAGGTGCAATTCTGAAATTTTTTGCTTTTTCCTGCTCCTCTTAGCATGATAAAGAAGATTCAAAGAGAGTGAGATGCCAGCTCCTTTCATTCAGTCAGTAGCTTCAATCATTTCTGGACGTTTTTCAATGGCAAAAATCAATGAATATTGTAAATGCACAAATAGTAATTTCTCCGCATTGCAAGGTGCAATTCTGAAATTTTTTGGTTTTTCCTGCTCCTCTTAGCATGATAAAGAAGATTCAAAGAGAGTGAGATGCCAGCTCCTTTCATTCAGTCAGTAGCTTCAAACATTTCTGGTATATGAATAATATGATGTTTTTCAATGGCAAAAATCAATGAATATTGTAAAAGCACAAACAGTAATTTCTCCGCATTGCAAGGTGCAATTCTGAAATTTTTTGCTTTTTCCTGCTCCTCTTAGCATGATAAAGAAGATTCAAAGAGAGTGAGATGCCAGCTCCTTTCATTCAGTCAGTAGCTTCAATCATTTCTGGACGTTTTTCAATGGCAAAAATCAATGAATATTGTAAATGCACAAACAGTAATTTCTCCGCATTGCAAGGTGCAATTCTGAAATTTTTTGCTTTTTCCTGCTCCTCTTAGCATGATAAAGAAGATTCAAAGAGAGTGAGATGCCAGCTCCTTTCATTCAGTCAGTAGCTTCAATCATTTCTGGTATATGAATAACATGATGTTTTTCAATGGCAAAAATCAATGAATATTGTAAATGCACAAACAGTAATTTCTCCGCATTGCAAGTTGCAATTCTGAAATTTTTTGCTTTTTCCTGCTCCTCTTAGCATGATAAAGAAGATTCAAAGAGAGTGAGATGCCAGCTCCTTTCATTCAGTCAGTAGCTTCAATCATTTCTGGACGTTTTTCAATGGCAAAAATCAATGAATATTGTAAATGCACAAACAGTAATTTCTCCGCATTGCAAGGTGCAATTCTGAAATTTTTTGCTTTTTCCTGCTCCTCTTAGCATGATAAAGAAGATTCAAAGAGAGTGAGATGCCAGCTTTTTTCATTCAGTCAGTAGCTTCAATCATTTCTGGACGTTTTTCAATGGCAAAAATCAATGAATATTGTAAATGCACAAACAGTAATTTCTCCGCATTGCAAGGTGCAATTCTGAAATTTTTTGCTTTTTCCTGCTCCTCTTAGCATGATAAAGAAGATTCAAAGAGAGTGAGATGCCAGCTCCTTTCATTCAGTCAGTAGCTTCAAACATTTCTGGTATATGAATAATATGATGTTTTTCAATGGCAAAAATCAATGAATATTGTAAAAGCACAAACAGTAATTTCTCCGCATTGCAAGGTGCAATTCTGAAATTTTTTGCTTTTTCCTGCTCCTCTTAGCATGATAAAGAAGATTCAAAGAGAGTGAGATGCCAGCTCCTTTCATTCAGTCAGTAGCTTCAATCATTTCTGGACGTTTTTCAATGGCAAAAATCAATGAATATTGTAAATGCACAAACAGTAATTTCTCCGCATTGCAAGGTGCAATTCTGAAATTTTTTGCTTTTTCCTGCTCCTCTTAGCATGATAAAGAAGATTCAAAGAGAGTGAGATGCCAGCTCCTTTCATTCAGTCAGTAGCTTCAATCATTTCTGGTATATGAATAACATGATGTTTTTCAATGGCAAAAATCAATGAATATTGTAAATGCACAAACAGTAATTTCTCCGCATTGCAAGTTGCAATTCTGAAATTTTTTGCTTTTTCCTGCTCCTCTTAGCATGATAAAGAAGATTCAAAGAGAGTGAGATGCCAGCTCCTTTCATTCAGTCAGTAGCTTCAATCATTTCTGGACGTTTTTCAATGGCAAAAATCAATGAATATTGTAAATGCACAAACAGTAATTTCTCCGCATTGCAAGGTGCAATTCTGAAATTTTTTGCTTTTTCCTGCTCCTCTTAGCATGATAAAGAAGATTCAAAGAGAGTGAGATGCCAGCTCCTTTCATTCAGTCAGTAGCTTCAATCATTTCTGGACGTTTTTCAATGGCAAAAATCAATGAATATTGTAAATGCACAAACAGTAATTTCTCCGCATTGCAAGGTGCAATTCTGAAATTTTTTGCTTTTTCCTGCTCCTCTTAGCATGATAAAGAAGATTCAAAGAGAGTGAGATGCCAGCTCCTTTCATTCAGTCAGTAGCTTCAAACATTTCTGGTATATGAATAACATGATGTTTTTCAATGGCAAAAATCAATGAATATTGTAAAAGCACAAACAGTAATTTCTCCGCATTGCAAGGTGCAATTCTGAAATTTTTTGCTTTTTCCTGCTCCTCTTAGCATGATAAAGAAGATTCAAAGAGAGTGAGATGCCAGCTCCTTTCATTCAGTCAGTAGCTTCAATCATTTCTGGACGTTTTTCAATGGCAAAAATCAATGAATATTGTAAATGCACAAACAGTAATTTCTCCGCATTGCAAGGTGCAATTCTGAAATTTTTTGCTTTTTCCTGCTCCTCTTAGCATGATAAAGAAGATTCAAAGAGAGTGAGATGCCAGCTCCTTTCATTCAGTCAGTAGCTTCAATCATTTCTGGTATATGAATAACATGATGTTTTTCAATGGCAAAAATCAATGAATATTGTAAATGCACAAACAGTAATTTCTCCACATTGCAAGGTGCAATTCTGAAATTTTTTGCTTTTTCCTGCTCCTCTTAGCATGATAAAGAAGATTCAAAGAGAGTGAGATGACAGCTCCTTTCATTCAGTCAGTAGCTTCAATCATTTCTGGACGTTTTTCAATGGCAAAAATCAATGAATATTGTAAATGCACAAACAGTAATTTCTCCGCATTGCAAGGTGCAATTCTGAAATTTTTTGCTTTTTCCTGCTCCTCTTAGCATGATAAAGAAGATTCAAAGAGAGCGAGATGCCAGCTCCTTTCATTCAGTCAGTAGCTTCAATCATTTCTGGTATATGAATAACATGATGTTTTTCAATGGCAAAAATCAATGAATATTGTAAATGCACAAACAGTAATTTCTCCGCATTGCAAGGTGCAATTCTGAAATTTTTTGCTTTTTCCTGCTCCTCTTAGCATGATAAAGAAGATTCAAAGAGAGTGAGATGCCAGCTCCTTTCATTCAGTCAGTAGCTTCAATCATTTCTGGACGTTTTTCAATGGCAAAAATCAATGAATATTGTAAATGCACAAACAGTAATTTCTCCGCATTGCAAGGTGCAATTCTGAAATTTTTTGCTTTTTCCTGCTCCTCTTAGCATGATAAAGAAGATTCAAAGAGAGTGAGATGCCAGCTCCTTTCATTCAGTCAGTAGCTACAAACATTTCTGGTATATGAATAACATGATGTTTTTCAATGGCAAAAATCAATGAATATTGTAAATGCACAAACAGTAATTTCTCCGCATTGCAAGGTGCAATTCTGAAATTTTTTGCTTTTTCCTGCTCCTCTTAGCATGATAAAGAAGATTCAAAGAGAGTGAGATGCCAGCTCCTTTCATTCAGTCAGTAGCTTCAATCATTTCTGGACGTTTTTCAATGGCAAAAATCAATGAATATTGTAAATGCACAAACAGTAATTTCTCCGCATTGCAAGGTGCAATTCTGAAATTTTTTGCTTTTTCCTGCTCCTCTTAGCATGGTAAAGAAGATTCAAAGAGAGTGAGATGCCAGCTCCTTTCATTCAGTCAGTAGCTTCAATCATTTCTGGACGTTTTTCAATGGCAAAAATCAATGAATATTGTAAATGCACAAACAGTAATTTCTCCGCATTGCAAGGTGCAATTCTGAAATTTTTTGCTTTTTCCTGCTCCTCTTAGCATGACAAAGAAGATTCAAAGAGAGTAAGATGCCAGCTCCTTTCATTCAGTCAGTAGCTTCAATCATTTCTGGTATATGAATAACATGATGTTTTTCAATGGCAAAAATCAATGAATATTGTAAATGCACAAACAGTAATTTCTCCGCATTGCAAGGTGCAATTCTGAAATTTTTTGCTTTTTCCTGCTCCTCTTAGCATGATAAAGAAGATTCAAAGAGAGTGAGATTCCAGCTCCTTTCATTCAGTCAGTAGCTTCAATCATTTCTGGACGTTTTTCAATGGCAAAAATCAATGAATATTGTAAATGCACAAACAGTAATTTCTCCGCATTGCAAGGTGCAATTCTGAAATTTTTTGCTTTTTCCTGCTCCTCTTAGCATGATAAAGAAGATTCAAAGAGAGTGAGATGCCAGCTCCTTTCATTCAGTCAGTAGCTTCAATCATTTCTGGACGTTTTTCAATGGCAAAAATCAATGAATATTGTAAATGCACAAATAGTAATTTCTCCGCATTGCAAGGTGCAATTCTGAAATTTTTTGCTTTTTCCTGCTCCTCTTAGCATGATAAAGAAGATTCAAAGAGAGTGAGATGCCAGCTCCTTTCATTCAGTCAGTAGCTTCAAACATTTCTGGTATATGAATAATATGATGTTTTTCAATGGCAAAAATCAATGAATATTGTAAAAGCACAAACAGTAATTTCTCCGCATTGCAATGTGCAATTCTGAAATTTTTTGCTTTTTCCTGCTCCTCTTAGCATGATAAAGAAGATTCAAAGAGAGTGAGATGCCAGCTCCTTTCATTCAGTCAGTAGCTTCAATCATTTCTGGACGTTTTTCAATGGCAAAAATCAATGAATATTGTAAATGCACAAACAGTAATTTCTCCGCATTGCAAGGTGCAATTCTGAAATTTTTTGCTTTTTCCTGCTCCTCTTAGCATGATAAAGAAGATTCAAAGAGAGTGAGATGCCAGCTCCTTTCATTCAGTCAGTAGCTTCAATCATTTCTGGTATATGAATAACATGATGTTTTTCAATGGCAAAAATCAATGAATATTGTAAATGCACAAACAGTAATTTCTCCGCATTGCAAGTTGCAATTCTGAAATTTTTTGCTTTTTCCTGCTCCTCTTAGCATGATAAAGAAGATTCAAAGAGAGTGAGATGCCAGCTCCTTTCATTCAGTCAGTAGCTTCAATCATTTCTGGACGTTTTTCAATGGCAAAAATCAATGAATATTGTAAATGCACAAACAGTAATTTCTCCGCATTGCAAGGTGCAATTCTGAAATTTTTTGCTTTTTCCTGCTCCTCTTAGCATGATAAAGAAGATTCAAAGAGAGTGAGATGCCAGCTCCTTTCATTCAGTCAGTAGCTTCAATCATTTCTGGACGTTTTTCAATGGCAAAAATCAATGAATATTGTAAATGCACAAACAGTAATTTCTCCGCATTGCAAGGTGCAATTCTGAAATTTTTTGCTTTTTCCTGCTCCTCTTAGCATGATAAAGAAGATTCAAAGAGAGTGAGATGCCAGCTCCTTTCATTCAGTCAGTAGCTTCAAACATTTCTGGTATATGAATAACATGATGTTTTTCAATGGCAAAAATCAATGAATATTGTAAAAGCACAAACAGTAATTTCTCCGCATTGCAAGGTGCAATTCTGAAATTTTTTGCTTTTTCCTGCTCCTCTTAGCATGATAAAGAAGATTCAAAGAGAGTGAGATGCCAGCTCCTTTCATTCAGTCAGTAGCTTCAATCATTTCTGGACGTTTTTCAATGGCAAAAATCAATGAATATTGTAAATGCACAAACAGTAATTTCTCCGCATTGCAAGGTGCAATTCTGAAATTTTTTGATTTTTCCTGCTCCTCTTAGCATGATAAAGAAGATTCAAAGAGAGTGAGATGCCAGCTCCTTTCATTCAGTCAGTAGCTTCAATCATTTCTGGTATATGAATAACATGATGTTTTTCAATGGCAAAAATCAATGAATATTGTAAATGCACAAACAGTAATTTCTCCACATTGCAAGGTGCAATTCTGAAATTTTTTGCTTTTTCCTGCTCCTCTTAGCATGATAAAGAAGATTCAAAGAGAGTGAGATGACAGCTCCTTTCATTCAGTCAGTAGCTTCAATCATTTCTGGACGTTTTTCAATGGCAAAAATCAATGAATATTGTAAATGCACAAACAGTAATTTCTCCGCATTGCAAGGTGCAATTCTGAAATTTTTTGCTTTTTCCTGCTCCTCTTAGCATGATAAAGAAGATTCAAAGAGAGCGAGATGCCAGCTCCTTTCATTCAGTCAGTAGCTTCAATCATTTCTGGTATATGAATAACATGATGTTTTTCAATGGCAAAAATCAATGAATATTGTAAATGCACAAACAGTAATTTCTCCGCATTGCAAGGTGCAATTCTGAAATTTTTTGCTTTTTCCTGCTCCTCTTAGCATGATAAAGAAGATTCAAAGAGAGTGAGATGCCAGCTCCTTTCATTCAGTCAGTAGCTTCAATCATTTCTGGACGTTTTTCAATGGCAAAAATCAATGAATATTGTAAATGCACAAACAGTAATTTCTCCGCATTGCAAGGTGCAATTCTGAAATTTTTTGCTTTTTCCTGCTCCTCTTAGCATGATAAAGAAGATTCAAAGAGAGTGAGATGCCAGCTCCTTTCATTCAGTCAGTAGCTTCAAACATTTCTGGTATATGAATAACATGATGTTTTTCAATGGCAAAAATCAATGAATATTGTAAATGCACAAACAGTAATTTCTCCGCATTGCAAGGTGCAATTCTGAAATTTTTTGCTTTTTCCTGCTCCTCTTAGCATGATAAAGAAGATTCAAAGAGAGTGAGATGCCAGCTCCTTTCATTCAGTCAGTAGCTTCAAACATTTCTGGTATATGAATAACATGATGTTTTTCAATGGCAAAAATCAATGAATAATGTAAATGCACAAAGAGTAATTTCTCCGCATTGCAAGGTGCAATTCTGAAATTTTTTGCTTTTTCCTGCTCCTCTTAGCATGATAAAGAAGATTCAAAGAGAGTGAGATGCCAGCTCCTTTCATTCAGTCAGTAGCTTCAATCATTTCTGGACGTTTTTCAATGGCAAAAATCAATGAATATTGTAAATGCACAAACAGTAATTTCTCCGCATTGCAAGGTGCAATTCTGAAATTTTTTGCTTTTTCCTGCTCCTCTTAGCATGATAAAGAAGATTCAAAGAGAGTGAGATGCCAGCTCCTTTCATTCAGTCAGTAGCTTCAATCATTTCTGGACGTTTTTCAATGGCAAAAATCAATGAATATTGTAAATGCACAAACAGTAATTTCTCCGCATTGCAAGGTGCAATTCTGAAATTTTTTGCTTTTTCCTGCTCCTCTTAGCATGATAAAGAAGATTCAAAGAGAGTGAGATGCCAGCTCCTTTCATTCAGTCAGTAGCTACAAACATTTCTGGTATATGAATAACATGATGTTTTTCAATGGCAAAAATCAATGAATATTGTAAATGCACAAACAGTAATTTCTCCGCATTGCAAGGTGCAATTCTGAAATTTTTTGCTTTTTCCTGCTCCTCTTAGCATGATAAAGAAGATTCAAAGAGAGTGAGATGCCAGCTCCTTTCATTCAGTCAGTAGCTTCAATCATTTCTGGACGTTTTTCAATGGCAAAAATCAATGAATATTGTAAATGCACAAACAGTAATTTCTCCGCATTGCAAGGTGCAATTCTGAAATTTTTTGCTTTTTCCTGCTCCTCTTAGCATGATAAAGAAGATTCAAAGAGAGTGAGATGCCAGCTCCTTTCATTCAGTCAGTAGCTTCAATCATTTCTGGACGTTTTTCAATGGCAAAAATCAATGAATATTGTAAATGCTCAAACAGTAATTTCTCCGCATTGCAAGGTGCAATTCTGAAATTTTTTGCTTTTTCCTGCTCCTCTTAGCATGACAAAGAAGATTCAAAGAGAGTAAGATGCCAGCTCCTTTCATTCAGTCAGTAGCTTCAATCATTTCTGGTATATGAATAACATGATGTTTTTCAATGGCAAAAATCAATGAATATTGTAAATGCACAAACAGTAATTTCTCCGCATTGCAAGGTGCAATTCTGAAATTTTTTGCTTTTTCCTGCTCCTCTTAGCATGATAAAGAAGATTCAAAGAGAGTGAGATGCCAGCTCCTTTCATTCAGTCAGTAGCTTCAATCATTTCTGGACGTTTTTCAATGGCAAAAATCAATGAATATTGTAAATGCACAAACAGTAATTTCTCCGCATTGCAAGGTGCAATTCTGAAATTTTTTGCTTTTTCCTGCTCCTCTTAGCATGATAAAGAAGATTCAAAGAGAGTGAGATGCCAGCTCCTTTCATTCAGTCAGTAGCTTCAATCATTTCTGGACGTTTTTCAATGGCAAAAATCAATGAATATTGTAAATGCACAAACAGTAATTTCTCCGCATTGCAAGGTGCAATTCTGAAATTTTTTGCTTTTTCCTGCTCCTCTTAGCATGATAAAGAAGATTCAAAGAGAGTGAGATGCCAGCTCCTTTCATTCAGTCAGTAGCTTCAAACATTTCTGGTATATGAATAACATGATGTTTTTCAATGGCAAAAATCAATGAATATTGTAAAAGCACAAACAGTAATTTCTCCGCATTGCAAGGTGCAATTCTGAAATTTTTTGCTTTTTCCTGCTCCTCTTAGCATGATAAAGAAGATTCAAAGAGAGTGAGATGCCAGCTCCTTTCATTCAGTCAGTAGCTTCAATCATTTCTGGACGTTTTTCAATGGCAAAAATCAATGAATATTGTAAATGCACAAACAGTAATTTCTCCGCATTGCAAGGTGCAATTCTGAAATTTTTTGCTTTTTCCTGCTCCTCTTAGCATGATAAAGAAGATTCAAAGAGAGTGAGATGCCAGCTCCTTTCATTCAGTCAGTAGCTTCAATCATTTCTGGTATATGAATAACATGATGTTTTTCAATGGCAAAAATCAATGAATATTGTAAATGCACAAACAGTAATTTCTCCGCATTGCAAGTTGCAATTCTGAAATTTTTTGCTTTTTCCTGCTCCTCTTAGCATGATAAAGAAGATTCAAAGAGAGTGAGATGCCAGCTCCTTTCATTCAGTCAGTAGCTTCAATCATTTCTGGACGTTTTTCAATGGCAAAAATCAATGAATATTGTAAATGCACAAACAGTAATTTCTCCGCATTGCAAGGTGCAATTCTGAAATTTTTTGCTTTTTCCTGCTCCTCTTAGCATGATAAAGAAGATTCAAAGAGAGTGAGATGCCAGCTCCTTTCATTCAGTCAGTAGCTTCAATCATTTCTGGACGTTTTTCAATGGCAAAAATCAATGAATATTGTAAATGCACAAACAGTAATTTCTCCGCATTGCAAGGTGCAATTCTGAAATTTTCTGCTTTTTCCTGCTCCTCTTAGCATGATAAAGAAGATTCAAAGAGAGTGAGATGCCAGCTCCTTTCATTCAGTCAGTAGCTTCAAACATTTCTGGTATATGAATAACATGATGTTTTTCAATGGCAAAAATCAATGAATATTGTAAAAGCACAAACAGTAATTTCTCCGCATTGCAAGGTGCAATTCTGAAATTTTTTGCTTTTTCCTGCTCCTCTTAGCATGATAAAGAAGATTCAAAGAGAGTGAGATGCCAGCTCCTTTCATTCAGTCAGTAGCTTCAATCATTTCTGGACGTTTTTCAATGGCAAAAATCAATGAATATTGTAAATGCACAAACAGTAATTTCTCCGCATTGCAAGGTGCAATTCTGAAATTTTTTGCTTTTTCCTGCTCCTCTTAGCATGATAAAGAAGATTCAAAGAGAGTGAGATGCCAGCTCCTTTCATTCAGTCAGTAGCTTCAATCATTTCTGGTATATGAATAACATGATGTTTTTCAATGGCAAAAATCAATGAATATTGTAAATGCACAAACAGTAATTTCTCCACATTGCAAGGTGCAATTCTGAAATTTTTTGCTTTTTCCTGCTCCTCTTAGCATTATAAAGAAGATTCAAAGAGAGTGAGATGCCAGCTCCTTTCATTCAGTCAGTAGCTTCAATCATTTCTGGACGTTTTTCAATGGCAAAAATCAATGAATATTGTAAATGCACAAACAGTAATTTCTCCGCATTGCAAGGTGCAATTCTGAAATTTTTTGCTTTTTCCTGCTCCTCTTAGCATGATAAAGAAGATTCAAAGAGAGCGAGTTGCCAGCTCCTTTCATTCAGTCAGTAGCTTCAATCATTTCTGGTATATGAATAACATGATGTTTTTCAATGGCAAAAATCAATGAATATTGTAAATGCACAAACAGTAATTTCTCCGCATTGCAAGGAGCAATTCTGAAATTTTTTGCTTTTTCCTGCTCCTCTTAGCATGATAAAGAAGATTCAAAGAGAGTGAGATGCCAGCTCCTTTCATTCAGTCAGTAGCTTCAATCATTTCTGGACGTTTTTCAATGGCAAAAATCAATGAATATTGTAAATGCACAAACAGTAATTTCTCCGCATTGCAAGGTGCAATTCTGAAATTTTTTGCTTTTTCCTGCTCCTCTTAGCATGATAAAGAAGATTCAAAGAGAGTGAGATGCCAGCTCCTTTCATTCAGTCAGTAGCTTCAATCATTTCTGGTATATGAATAACATGATGTTTTTCAATAGCAAAAATCAATGAATATTGTAAATGCACAAACAGTAATTTCTCCGCATTGCAAGGTGCAATTCTGAAATTTTTTGTTTTTTCCTGCTCCTCTTAGCATGATAAAGAAGATTCAAAGAGAGTGAGATGCCAGCTCCTTTCATTCAGTCAGCAGCTTCAATCATTTCTGGACATTTTTCAATGGCAAAAATCAATGAATATTGTAAATGCACAAACAGTAATTTCTCCGCATTGCAAGGTGCAATTCTGAAATTTTTTGCTTTTTCCTGCTCCTCTTAGCATGATAAAGAAGATTCAAAGAGAGTGAGATGCCAGCTCCTTTCATTCAGTCAGTAGCTTCAAACATTTCTGGTATATGAATAACATGATGTTTTTCAATGGCAAAAATCAATGAATATTGTAAAAGCACAAACAGTAATTTCTCCGCATTGCAAGGTGCAATTCTGAAATTTTTTGCTTTTTCCTGCTCCTCTTAGCATGATAAAGAAGATTCAAAGAGAGTGAGATGCCAGCTCCTTTCATTCAGTCAGTAGCTTCAATCATTTCTGGACGTTTTTCAATGGCAAAAATCAATGAATATTGTAAATGCACAAACAGTAATTTCTCCGCATTGCAAGGTGCAATTCTGAAATTTTTTGCTTTTTCCTGCTCCTCTTAGCATGATAAAGAAGATTCAAAGAGAGTGAGATGCCAGCTCCTTTCATTCAGTCAGTAGCTTCAATCATTTCTGGTATATGAATAACATGATGTTTTTCAATGGCAAAAATCAATGAATATTGTAAATGCACAAACAGTAATTTCTCCGCATTGCAAGTTGCAATTCTGAAATTTTTTGCTTTTTCCTGCTCCTCTTAGCATGATAAAGAAGATTCAAAGAGAGTGAGATGCCAGCTCCTTTCATTCAGTCAGTAGCTTCAATTATTTCTGGACGTTTTTCAATGGCAAAAATCAATGAATATTGTAAATGCACAAACAGTAATTTCTCCGCATTGCAAGGTGCAATTCTGAAATTTTTTGCTTTTTCCTGCTCCTCTTAGCATGATAAAGAAGATTCAAAGAGAGTGAGATGCCAGCTCCTTTCATTCAGTCAGTTGCTTCAATCATTTCTGGACGTTTTTCAATGGCAAAAATCAATGAATATTGTAAATGCACAAACAGTAATTTCTCCGCATTGCAAGGTGCAATTCTGAAATTTTTTGCTTTTTCCTGCTCCTCTTAGCATGATAAAGAAGATTCAAAGAGAGTGAGATGCCCGCTCCTTTCATTCAGTCAGTAGCTTCAATCATTTCTGGACGTTTTTCAATGGCAAAAATCAATGAATATTGTAAATGCACAAACAGTAATTTCTCCGCATTGCAAGGTGCAATTCTGAAATTTTTTGCTTTTTCCTGCTCCTCTTTGCATGATAAAGAAGATTCAAAGAGAGTGAGATGCCAGCTCCTTTCATTCAGTCAGTAGCTTCAATCATTTCTGGTATATGAATAACATGATGTTTTTCAATGGCAAAAATCAATGAATATTGTAAATGCACAAACAGTAATTTCTCCGCATTGCAAGGTGCAATTCTGAAATTTTTGGCTTTTTCCTGCTCCTCTTAGCATGATAAAGAAGATTCAAAGAGAGTGAGATGCCAGCTCCTTTCATTCAGTCAGTAGCTTCAATCATTTCTGGATGTTTTTCAATGGCAAAAATCAATGAATATTGTAAATGCACAAACAGTAATTTCTCCGCATTGCAAGGTGCAATTCTGAAATTTCTTGCATTTTCCTGCTCCTCTTAGCATGATAAAGAAGATTCAAAGAGAGTGAGATGCCAGCTCCTTTCATTCAGTCAGTAGCTTCAATCATTTCTGGACGTTTTTCAATGGCAAAAATCAATGAATATTGTAAATGCACAAACAGTAATTTCTCCGCATTGCAAGGTGCAATTCTGAAATTTTTTGCTTTTTCCTGCTCCTCTTAGCATGATAAAGAAGATTCAAAGAGAGTGAGATGCCAGCTCCTTTCATTCAGTCAGTAGCTTCAAACATTTCTGGTATATGAATAACATGATGTTTTTCAATGGCAAAAATCAATGAATATTGTAAATGCACAAACAGTAATTTCTCCGCATTGCAAGGTGCAATTCTGAAATTTTTTGCTTTTTCCTGCTCCTCTTAGCATGATAAAGAAGATTCAAAGAGAGTGAGATGCCAGCTCCTTTCATTCAGTCAGTAGCTTCAATCATTTCTGGACGTTTTTCAATGGCAAAAATCAATGAATATTGTAAATGCACAAACAGTAATTTCTCCGCATTGCAAGGTGCAATTCTGAAATTTTTTGCTTTTTCCTGCTCCTCTTAGCATGATAAAGAAGATTCAAAGAGAGTGAGATGCCAGCTTCTTTCATTCAGTCAGTAGCTTCAAACATTTCTGGGATATGAATAACATGATGTTTTTCAATGGCAAAAATTAATGAATATTGTAAATGCACAAACAGTAATTTCTCCGCATTGCAAGGTGCAATTCTGAAATTTTTTGCTTTTTCCTGCTCTCTTAGCATGATAAAGAAGATTCAAAGAGAGTGAGATGCCAGCTCCTTTCATTCAGTCAGTAGCTTCAATCATTTCTGGACGTTTTTCAATGGCAAAAATCAATGAATATTGTAAATGCACAAACAGTAATTTCTCCGCATTGCAAGGTGCAATTCTGAAATTTTTTGCTTTTTCCTGCTCCTCTTAGCATGATAAAGAAGATTCAAAGAGAGTGAGATGCCCGCTCCTTTCATTCAGTCAGTAGCTTCAATTATTTCTGGACGTTTTTCAATGGCAAAAATCAATGAATATTGTAAATGCACAAACAGTAATTTCTCCGCATTGCAAGGTGCAATTCTGAAATTTTTTGCTTTTTCCTGCTCCTCTTTGCATGATAAAGAAGATTCAAAGAGAGTGAGATGCCAGCTCCTTTCATTCAGTCAGTAGCTTCAATCATTTCTGGTATATGAATAACATGATGTTTTTCAATGGCAAAAATCAATGAATATTGTAAATGCACAAACAGTAATTTCTCCGCATTGCAAGGTGCAATTCTGAAATTTTTGGCTTTTTCCTGCTCCTCTTAGCATGATAAAGAAGATTCAAAGAGAGTGAGATGCCAGCTCCTTTCATTCAGTCAGTAGCTTCAATCATTTCTGGATGTTTTTCAATGGCAAAAATCAATGAATATTGTAAATGCACAAACAGTAATTTCTCCGCATTGCAAGGTGCAATTCTGAAATTTCTTGCATTTTCCTGCTCCTCTTAGCATGATAAAGAAGATTCAAAGAGAGTGAGATGCCAGCTCCTTTCATTCAGTCAGTAGCTTCAATCATTTCTGGACGTTTTTCAATGGCAAAAATCAATGAATATTGTAAATGCACAAACAGTAATTTCTCCGCATTGCAAGGTGCAATTCTGAAATTTTTTGCTTTTTCCTGCTCCTCTTAGCATGATAAAGAAGATTCAAAGAGAGTGAGATGCCAGCTCCTTTCATTCAGTCAGTAGCTTCAAACATTTCTGGTATATGAATAACATGATGTTTTTCAATGGCAAAAATCAATGAATATTGTAAATGCACAAACAGTAATTTCTCCGCATTGCAAGGTGCAATTCTGAAATTTTTTGCTTTTTCCTGCTCCTCTTAGCATGATAAAGAAGATTCAAAGAGAGTGAGATGCCAGCTCCTTTCATTCAGTCAGTAGCTTCAATCATTTCTGGACGTTTTTCAATGGCAAAAATCAATGAATATTGTAAATGCACAAACAGTAATTTCTCCGCATTGCAAGGTGCAATTCTGAAATTTTTTGCTTTTTCCTGCTCCTCTTAGCATGATAAAGAAGATTCAAAGAGAGTGAGATGCCAGCTTCTTTCATTCAGTCAGTAGCTTCAAACATTTCTGGGATATGAATAACATGATGTTTTTCAATGGCAAAAATTAATGAATATTGTAAATGCACAAACAGTAATTTCTCCGCATTGCAAGGTGCAATTCTGAAATTTTTTGCTTTTTCCTGCTCTCTTAGCATGATAAAGAAGATTCAAAGAGAGTGAGATGCCAGCTCCTTTCATTCAGTCAGTAGCTTCAATCATTTCTGGACGTTTTTCAATGGCAAAAATCAATGAATATTGTAAATGCACAAACAGTAATTTCTCCGCATTGCAAGGTGCAATTCTGAAATTTTTTGCTTTTTCCTGCTCCTCTTAGCATGATAAAGAAGATTCAAAGAGAGTGAGATGCCAGCTCCTTTCATTCAGTCAGTAGCTTCAATCATTTCTGGACGTTTTTCAATGGCAAAAATCAATGAATATTGTAAATGCACAAACAGTAATTTCTCCGCACTGCAAGGTGCAATTCTGAAATTTTTTGCTTTTTCCTGCTCCTCTTAGCATGATAAAGAAGATTCAAAGAGAGTGAGATGCCAGCTCCTTTCATTCAGTCAGTAGCTTCAATCATTTCTGGTATATGAATAACATGATGTTTTTCAATGGCAAAAATCAATGAATATTGTAAATGCACAAACAGTAATTTCTCCGCATTGCAAGTTGCAATTCTGAAATTTTTTGCTTTTTCCTGCTCCTCTTAGCATGATAAAGAAGATTCAAAGAGAGTGAGATGCCAGCTCCTTTCATTCAGTCAGTAGCTTCAATCATTTCTGGACGTTTTTCAATGGCAAAAATCAATGAATATTGTAAATGCACAAACAGTAATTTCTCCGCATTGCAAGGTGCAATTCTGAAATTTTTTGCTTTTTCCTGCTCCTCTTAGCATGATAAAGAAGATTCAAAGAGAGTGAGATGCCAGCTCCTTTCATTCAGTCAGTAGCTTCAATCATTTCTGGACGTTTTTCAATGGCAAAAATCAATGAATATTGTAAATGCACAAACAGTAATTTATCCGCATTGCAAGGTGCAATTCTGAAATTTTTTGCTTTTTCCTGCTCCTCTTAGCATGATAAAGAAGATTCAAAGAGAGTGAGATGCCAGCTCCTTTCATTCAGTCAGTAGCTTCAAACATTTCTGGTATATGAATAACATGATGTTTTTCAATGGCAAAAATCAATGAATATTGTAAAAGCACAAACAGTAATTTCTCCGCATTGCAAGGTGCAATTCTGAAATTTTTTGCTTTTTCCTGCTCCTCTTAGCATGATAAAGAAGATTCAAAGAGAGTGAGATGCCCGCTCCTTTCATTCAGTCAGTAGCTTCAATTATTTCTGGACGTTTTTCAATGGCAAAAATCAATGAATATTGTAAATGCACAAACAGTAATTTCTCCGCATTGCAAGGTGCAATTCTGAAATTTTTTGCTTTTTCCTGCTCCTCTTTGCATGATAAAGAAGATTCAAAGAGAGTGAGATGCCAGCTCCTTTCATTCAGTCAGTAGCTTCAATCATTTCTGGTATATGAATAACATGATGTTTTTCAATGGCAAAAATCAATGAATATTGTAAATGCACAAACAGTAATTTCTCCGCATTGCAAGGTGCAATTCTGAAATTTTTTGCTTTTTCCTGCTCCTCTTAGCATGATAAAGAAGATTCAAAGAGAGTGAGATGCCAGCTCCTTTCATTCAGTCAGTAGCTTCAATCATTTCTGGACGTTTTTCAATGGCAAAAATCAATGAATATTGTAAATGCACAAACAGTAATTTCTCCGCATTGCAAGGTGCAATTCTGAAATTTTTTGCTTTTTCCTGCTCCTCTTAGCATGATAAAGAAGATTCAAAGAGAGTGAGATGCCAGCTCCTTTCATTCAGTCAGTAGCTTCAATCATTTCTGGTATATGAATAACATGATGTTTTTCAATGGCAAAAATCAATGAATATTGTAAATGCACAAACAGTAATTTCTCCGCATTGCAAGTTGCAATTCTGAAATTTTTTGCTTTTTCCTGCTCCTCTTAGCATGATAAAGAAGATTCAAAGAGAGTGAGATGCCAGCTCCTTTCATTCAGTCAGTAGCTTCAATCATTTCTGGACGTTTTTCAATGGCAAAAATCAATGAATATTGTAAATGCACAAACAGTAATTTCTCCGCATTGCAAGGTGCAATTCTGAAATTTTTTGCTTTTTCCTGCTCCTCTTAGCATGATAAAGAAGATTCAAAGAGAGTGAGATGCCAGCTCCTTTCATTCAGTCAGTAGCTTCAATCATTTCTGGACGTTTTTCAATGGCAAAAATCAATGAATATTGTAAATGCACAAACAGTAATTTCTCCGCATTGCAAGGTGCAATTCTGAAATTTTTTGCTTTTTCCTGCTCCTCTTAGCATGATAAAGAAGATTCAAAGAGAGTGAGATGCCAGCTCCTTTCATTCAGTCAGTAGCTTCAAACATTTCTGGTATATGAATAACATGATGTTTTTCAATGGCAAAAATCAATGAATATTGTAAAAGCACAAACAGTAATTTCTCCGCATTGCAAGGTGCAATTCTGAAATTTTTTGCTTTTTCCTGCTCCTCTTAGCATGATAAAGAAGATTCAAAGAGAGTGAGATGCCAGCTCCTTTCATTCAGTCAGTAGCTTCAATCATTTCTGGACGTTTTTCAATGGCAAAAATCAATGAATATTGTAAATGCACAAACAGTAATTTCTCCGCATTGCAAGGTGCAATTCTGAAATTTTTTGCTTTTTCCTGCTCCTCTTAGCATGATAAAGAAGATTCAAAGAGAGTGAGATGCCAGCTCCTTTCATTCAGTCAGTAGCTTCAATCATTTCTGGTATATGAATAACATGATGTTTTTCAATTGCAAAAATCAATGAATATTGTAAATGCACAAACAGTAATTTCTCCACATTGCAAGGTGCAATTCTGAAATTTTTTGCTTTTTCCTGCTCCTCTTAGCATGATAAAGAAGATTCAAAGAGAGTGAGATGCCAGCTCCTTTCATTCAGTCAGTAGCTTCAATCTCTTCTGGACGTTTTTCAATGGCAAAAATCAATGAATATTGTAAATGCACAAACAGTAATTTCTCCGCATTGCAAGGTGCAATTCTGAAATTTTTTGCTTTTTCCTGCTCCTCTTAGCATGATAAAGAAGATTCAAAGAGAGCGAGATGCCAGCTCCTTTCATTCAGTCAGTAGCTTCAATCATTTCTGGTATATGAATAACATGATGTTTTTCAATGGCAAAAATCAATGAATATTGTAAATGCACAAACAGTAATTTCTCCGCATTGCAAGGTGCAATTCTGAAATTTTTTGCTTTTTCCTGCTCCTCTTAGCATGATAAAGAAGATTCAAAGAGAGTGAGATGCCAGCTCCTTTCATTCAGTCAGTAGCTTCAATCATTTCTGGACATTTTTCAATGGCAAAAATCAATGAATATTGTAAATGCACAAACAGTAATTTCTCCGCATTGCAAGGTGCAATTCTGAAATTTTTTGCTTTTTCCTGCTCCTCTTAGCATGATAAAGAAGATTCAAAGAGAGTGAGATGCCAGCTCCTTTCATTCAGTCAGTAGCTTCAAACATTTCTGGTATATGAATAACATGATGTTTTTTAATGGCAAAAATCAATGAATATTGTAAATGCACAAACAGTAATTTCTCCGCATTGCAAGGTGCAATTCTGAAATTTTTTGCTTTTTCCTGCTCCTCTTAGCATGATAAAGAAGATTCAAAGAGAGTGAGATGCCAGCTCCTTTCATTCAGTCAGTAGCTTCAATCATTTCTGGACGTTTTTCAATGGCAAAAATCAATGAATATTGTAAATGCACAAACAGTAATTTCTCCGCATTGCAAGGTGCAATTCTGAAATTTTTTGCTTTTTCCTGCTCCTCTTAGCATGATAAAGAAGATTCAAAGAGAGTGAGATGCCAGCTCCTTTCATTCAGTCAGTAGCTTCAATCATTTCTGGACGTTTTTCAATGGCAAAAATCAATGAATATTGTAAATGCACAAACAGTAATTTCTCCGCATTGCAAGGTGCAATTCTGAAATTTTTTGCTTTTTCCTGCTCCTCTTAGCATGATAAAGAAGATTCAAAGAGAGTGAGATGCCAGCTCCTTTCATTCAGTCAGTAGCTTCAATCATTTCTGGTATATGAATAACATGATGTTTTTCAATGGCAAAAATCAATGAATATTGTAAATGCACAAACAGTAATTTCTCCGCATTGCAAGGTGCAATTCTGAAATTTTTTGCTTTTTCCTGCTTCTCTTAGCATGATAAAGAAGATTCAAAGAGAGTGAGATGCCAGCTCCTTTCATTCAGTCAGCAGCTTCAATCATTTCTGGACATTTTTCAATGGCAAAAATCAATGAATATTGTAAATGCACAAACAGTAATTTCTCCGCATTGCAAGGTGCAATTCTGAAATGTTTTGCTTTTTCCTGCTCCTCTTAGCATGATAAAGAAGATTCAAAGAGAGTGAGATGCCAGCTCCTTTCATTCAGTCAGTAGCTTCAAACATTTCTGGTATATGAATAACATGATGTGTTTCAATGGCAAAAATCAATGAATATTGTAAAAGCACAAACAGTAATTTCTCCGCATTGCAAGGTGCAATTCTGAAATTTTTTGCTTTTTCCTGCTCCTCTTAGCATGATAAAGAAGATTCAAAGAGAGTGAGATGCCAGCTCCTTTCATTCAGTCAGTAGCTTCAATCATTTCTGGACGTTTTTCAATGGCAAAAATCAATGAATATTGTAAATGCACAAACAGTAATTTCTCCGCATTGCAAGGTGCCATTCTGAAATTTTTTGCTTTTTCCTGCTCCTCTTAGCATGATAAAGAAGATTCAAAGAGAGTGAGATTCCAGCTCCTTTCATTCAGTCAGTAGCTTCAATCATTTCTGGTATATGAATAACATGATGTTTTTCAATGGCAAAAATCAATGAATATTGTAAATGCACAAACAGTAATTTCTCCGCATTGCAAGTTGCAATTCTGAAATTTTTTGCTTTTTCCTGCTCCTCTTAGCATGATAAAGAAGATTCAAAGAGAGTGAGATGCCAGCTCCTTTCATTCAGTCAGTAGCTTCAATTATTTCTGGACGTTTTTCAATGGCAAAAATCAATGAATATTGTAAATGCACAAACAGTAATTTCTCCGCATTGCAAGGTGCAATTCTGAAATTTTTTGCTTTTTCCTGCTCCTCTTAGCATGATAAAGAAGATTCAAAGAGAGTGAGATGCCAGCTCCTTTCATTCAGTCAGTTGCTTCAATCATTTCTGGACGTTTTTCAATGGCAAAAATCAGTGAATATTGTAAATGCACAAACAGTAATTTCTCCGCATTGCAAGGTGCAATTCTGAAATTTTTTGCTTTTTCCTGCTCCTCTTAGCATGATAAAGAAGATTCAAAGAGAGTGAGATGCCAGCTCCTTTCATTCAGTCAGTAGCTTCAATCATTTCTGGACGTTTTTCAATGGCAAAAATCAATGAATATTGTAAATGCACAAACAGTAATTTCTCCGCATTGCAAAGTGCAATTCTGAAATTTTTTGCTTTTTCCTGCTCCTCTTTGCATGATAAAGAAGATTCAAAGAGAGTGAGATGCCAGCTCCTTTCATTCAGTCAGTAGCTTCAATCATTTCTGGTATATGAATAACATGATGTTTTTCAATGGCAAAAATCAATGAATATTGTAAATGCACAAACAGTAATTTCTCCGCATTGCAAGGTGCAATTCTGAAATTTTTGGCTTTTTCCTGCTCCTCTTAGCATGATAAAGAAGATTCAAAGAGAGTGAGATGCCAGCTCCTTTCATTCAGTCAGTAGCTTCAATCATTTCTGGATGTTTTTCAATGGCAAAAATCAATGAATATTGTAAATGCACAAACAGTAATTTCTCCGCATTGCAAGGTGCAATTCTGAAATTTCTTGCATTTTCCTGCTCCTCTTAGCATGATAAAGAAGATTCAAAGAGAGTGAGATGCCAGCTCCTTTCATTCAGTCAGTAGCTTCAATCATTTCTGGACGTTTTTCAATGGCAAAAATCAATGAATATTGTAAATGCACAAACAGTAATTTCTCCGCATTGCAAGGTGCAATTCTGAAATTTTTTGCTTTTTCCTGCTCCTCTTAGCATGATAAAGAAGATTCAAAGAGAGTGCGATGCCAGCTCCTTTCATTCAGTCAGTAGCTTCAAACATTTCTGGTATATGAATAACATGATGTTTTTCAATGGCAAAAATCAATGAATATTGTAAATGCACAAACAGTAATTTCTCCGCATTGCAAGGTGCAATTCTGAAATTTTTTGCTTTTTCCTGCTCCTCTTAGCATGATAAAGAAGATTCAAAGAGAGTGAGATGCCAGCTCCTTTCATTCAGTCAGTAGCTTCAATCATTTCTGGTATATGAATAACATGATGTTTTTCAATGGCAAAAATCAATGAATATTGTAAATGCACAAACAGTAATTTCTCCGCATTGCAAGTTGCAATTCTGAAATTTTTTGCTTTTTCCTGCTCCTCTTAGCATGATAAAGAAGATTCAAAGAGAGTGAGATGCCAGCTACTTTCATTCAGTCAGTAGCTTCAATCTTTTCTGGACGTTTTTCAATGGCAAAAATCAATGAATATTGTAAATGCACAAACAGTAATTTCTCCGCATTGCAAGGTGCAATTCTGAAATTTTTTGCTTTTTCCTGCTCCTCTTAGCATGATAAAGAAGATTCAAAGAGAGTGAGATGCCAGCTCCTTTCATTCAGTCAGTAGCTTCAATCATTTCTGGACGTTTTTCAATGGCAAAAATCAATGAATATTGTAAATGCACAAACAGTAATTTCTCCGCATTGCAAGGTGCAATTCTGAAATTTTTTGCTTTTTCCTGCTCCTCTTAGCATGATAAAGAAGATTCAAAGAGAGTGAGATGCCAGCTCCTTTCATTCAGTCAGTAGCTTCAAACATTTCTGGTATATGAATAACATGATGTTTTTCAATGGCAAAAATCAATGAATATTGTAAAAGCACAAACAGTAATTTCTCCGCATTGCAAGGTGCAATTCTGAAATTTTTTGCTTTTTCCTGCTCCTCTTAGCATGATAAAGAAGATTCAAAGAGAGTGAGATGCCAGCTCCTTTCATTCAGTCAGTAGCTTCAATCATTTCTGGACGTTTTTCAATGGCAAAAATCAATGAATATTGTAAATGCACAAACAGTAATTTCTCCGCATTGCAAGGTGCAATTCTGAAATTTTTTGCTTTTTCCTGCTCCTCTTAGCATGATAAAGAAGATTCAAAGAGAGTGAGATGCCAGCTCCTTTCATTCAGTCAGTAGCTTCAATCATTTCTGGACGTTTTTCAATGGCAAAAATCAATGAATATTGTAAATGCACAAACAGTAATTTCTCCGCATTGCAAGGTGCAATTCTGAAATTTTTTGCTTTTTCCTGCTCCTCTTAGCATGATAAAGAAGATTCAAAGAGAGTGAGATGCCAGCTCCTTTCATTCAGTCAGTAGCTTCAAACATTTCTGGTATATGAATAACATGATGTTTTTCAATGGCAAAAATCAATGAATATTGTAAAAGCACAAACAGTAATTTCTCCGCATTGCAAGGTGCAATTCTGAAATTTTTTGCTTTTTCCTGCTCCTCTTAGCATGATAAAGAAGATTCAAAGAGAGTGAGATGCCAGCTCCTTTCATTCAGTCAGTAGCTTCAATCATTTCTGGACGTTTTTCAATGGCAAAAATCAATGAATATTGTAAATGCACAAACAGTAATTTCTCCGCATTGCAAGGTGCAATTCTGAAATTTTTTGCTTTTTCCTGCTCCTCTTAGCATGATAAAGAAGATTCAAAGAGAGTGAGATGCCAGCTCCTTTCATTCAGTCAGTAGCTTCAATCATTTCTGGTATATGAATAACATGATGTTTTTCAATGGCAAAAATCAATGAATATTGTAAATGCACAAACAGTAATTTCTCCACATTGCAAGGTGCAATTCTGAAATTTTTTGCTTTTTCCTGCTCCTCTTAGCATGATAAAGAAGATTCAAAGAGAGTGAGATGCCAGCTCCTTTCATTCAGTCAGTAGCTTCAATCATTTCTGGACGTTTTTCAATGGCAAAAATCAATGAATATTGTAAATGCACAAACAGTAATTTCTCCGCATTGCAAGGTGCAATTCTGAAATTTTTTGCTTTTTCCTGCTCCTCTTAGCATGATAAAGAAGATTCAAAGAGAGCGAGATGCCAGCTCCTTTCATTCAGTCAGTAGCTTCAATCATTTCTGGTATATGAATAACATGATGTTTTTCAATGGCAAAAATCAATGAATATTGTAAATGCACAAACAGTAATTTCTCCGCATTGCAAGGTGCAATTCTGAAATTTTTTGCTTTTTCCTGCTCCTCTTAGCATGATAAAGAAGATTCAAAGAGAGTGAGATGCCAGCTCCTTTCATTCAGTCAGTAGCTTCAATCATTTCTGGACGTTTTTCAATGGCAAAAATCAATGAATATTGTAAATGCACAAACAGTAATTTCTCCGCATTGCAAGGTGCAATTCTGAAATTTTTTGCTTTTTCCTGCTCCTCTTAGCATGATAAAGAAGATTCAAAGAGAGTGAGATGCCAGCTCCTTTCATTCAGTCAGTAGCTTCAAACATTTCTGGTATATGAATAACATGATGTTTTTCAATGGCAAAAATCAATGAATATTGTAAATGCACAAACAGTAATTTCTCCGCATTGCAAGGTGCAATTCTGAAATTTTTTGCTTTTTCCTGCTCCTCTTAGCATGATAAAGAAGATTCAAAGAGAGTGAGATGCCAGCTCCTTTCATTCAGTCAGTAGCTTCAATCATTTCTGGACGTTTTTCAATGGCAAAAATCAATGAATATTGTAAATGCACAAACAGTAATTTCTCCGCATTGCAAGGTGCAATTCTGAAATTTTTTGCTTTTTCCTGCTCCTCTTAGCATGATAAAGAAGATTCAAAGAGAGTGAGATGCCAGCTCCTTTCATTCAGTCAGTAGCTTCAATCATTTCTGGACGTTTTTCAATGGCAAAAATCAATGAATATTGTAAATGCACAAACAGTAATTTCTCCGCATTGCAAGGTGCAATTCTGAAATTTTTTGCTTTTTCCTGCTCCTCTTAGCATGATAAAGAAGATTCAAAGAGAGTGAGATGCCAGCTCCTTTCATTCAGTCAGTAGCTTCAATCATTTCTGGTATATGAATAACATGATGTTTTTCAATGGCAAAAATCAATGAATATTGTAAATGCACAAACAGTAATTTCTCCGCATTGCAAGGTGCAATTCTGAAATTTTTTGCTTTTTCCTGCTCCTCTTAGCATGATAAAGAAGATTCAAAGAGAGTGAGATGCCAGCTCCTTTCATTCAGTCAGCAGCTTCAATCATTTCTGGACATTTTTCAATGGCAAAAATCAATGAATATTGTAAATGCACAAACAGTAATTTCTCCGCATTGCAAGGTGCAATTCTGAAATTTTTTGCTTTTTCCTGCTCCTCTTAGCATGATAAAGAAGATTCAAAGAGAGTGAGATGCCAGCTCCTTTCATTCAGTCAGTAGCTTCAAACATTTCTGGTATATGAATAACATGATGTTTTTCAATGGCAAAAATCAATGAATATTGTAAAAGCACAAACAGTAATTTCTCCGCATTGCAAGGTGCAATTCTGAAATTTTTTGCTTTTTCCTGCTCCTCTTAGCATGATAAAGAAGATTCAAAGAGAGTGAGATGCCAGCTCCTTTCATTCAGTCAGTAGCTTCAATCATTTCTGGACGTTTTTCAATGGCAAAAATCAATGAATATTGTAAATGCACAAACAGTAATTTCTCCGCATTGCAAGGTGCAATTCTGAAATTTTTTGCTTTTTCCTGCTCCTCTTAGCATGATAAAGAAGATTCAAAGAGAGTGAGATGCCAGCTCCTTTCATTCAGTCAGTAGCTTCAATCATTTCTGGTATATGAATAACATGATGTTTTTCAATGGCAAAAATCAATGAATATTGTAAATGCACAAACAGTAATTTCTCCGCATTGCAAGGTGCAATTCTGAAATTTTTTGCTTTTTCCTGCTCCTCTTAGCATGATAAAGAAGATTCAAAGAGAGTGAGATGCCAGCTCCTTTCATTCAGTCAGTTGTTTCAATCATTTCTGGACGTTTTTCAATGACAAAAATCAGTGAATATTGTAAATGCACAAACAGTAATTTCTCCGCATTGCAAGGTGCAATTCTGAAATTTTTTGCTTTTTCCTGCTCCTCTTAGCATGATAAAGAAGATTCAAAGAGAGTGAGATGCCAGCTCCTTTCATTCAGTCAGTAGCTTCAATCATTTCTGGACGTTTTTCAATGGCAAAAATCAATGAATATTGTAAATGCACAAACAGTAATTTCTCCGCATTGCAAGGTGCAATTCTGAAATTTTTTGCTTTTTCCTGCTCCTCTTTGCATGATAAAGAAGATTCAAAGAGAGTGAGATGCCAGCTCCTTTCATTCAGTCAGTAGCTTCAATCATTTCTGGTATATGAATAACATGATGTTTTTCAATGGCAAAAATCAATGAATATTGTAAATGCACAAACAGTAATTTCTCCGCATTGCAAGGTGCAATTCTGAAATTTTTGGCTTTTTCCTGCTCCTCTTAGCATGATAAAGAAGATTCAAAGAGAGTGAGATGCCAGCTCCTTTCATTCAGTCAGTAGCTTCAATCATTTCTGGATGTTTTTCAATGGCAAAAATCAATGAATATTGTAAATGCACAAACAGTAATTTCTCCGCATTGCAAGGTGCTATTCTGAAATTTCTTGCATTTTCCTGCTCCTCTTAGCATGATAAAGAAGATTCAAAGAGAGTGAGATGCCAGCTCCTTTCATTCAGTCAGTAGCTTCAATCATTTCTGGACGTTTTTCAATGGCAAAAATCAATGAATATTGTAAATGCACAAACAGTAATTTCTCCGCATTGCAAGGTGCAATTCTGAAATTTTTTGCTTTTTCCTGCTCCTCTTAGCATGATAAAGAAGATTCAAAGAGAGTGAGATGCCAGCTCCTTTCATTCAGTCAGTAGCTTCAAACATTTCTGGTATATGAATAACATGATGTTTTTCAATGGCAAAAATCAATGAATATTGTAAATGCACAAACAGTAATTTCTCCGCATTGCAAGGTGCAATTCTGAAATTTTTTGCTTTTTCCTGCTCCTCTTAGCATGATAAAGAAGATTCAAAGAGAGTGAGATGCCAGCTCCTTTCATTCAGTCAGTAGCTTCAATCATTTCTGGACGTTTTTCAATGGCAAAAATCAATGAATATTGTAAATGCACAAACAGTAATTTCTCCGCATTGCAAGGTGCAATTCTGAAATTTTTTGCTTTTTCCTGCTCCTCTTAGCATGATAAAGAAGATTCAAAGAGAGTGAGATGCCAGCTTCTTTCATTCAGTCAGTAGCTTCAAACATTTCTGGGATATGAATAACATGATGTTTTTCAATGGCAAAAATTAATGAATATTGTAAATGCACAAACAGTAATTTCTCCGCATTGCAAGGTGCAATTCTGAAATTTTTTGCTTTTTCCTGCTCCTCTTAGCATGATAAAGAAGATTCAAAGAGAGTGAGATGCCAGCTCCTTTCATTCAGTCAGTAGCTTCAATCATTTCTGGACGTTTTTCAATGGCAAAAATCAATGAATATTGTAAATGCACAAACAGTAATTTCTCCGCATTGCAAGGTGCAATTCTGAAATTTTTTGCTTTTTCCTGCTCCTCTTAGCATGATAAAGAAGATTCAAAGAGAGTGAGATGCCAGCTCCTTTCATTCAGTCAGTAGCTTCAATCATTTCTGGACGTTTTTCAATGGCAAAAATCAATGAATATTGTAAATGCACAAACAGTAATTTCTCCGCATTGCAAGGTGCAATTCTGAAATTTTTTGCTTTTTCCTGCTCCTCTTAGCATGATAAAGAAGATTCAAAGAGAGTGAGATGCCAGCTCCTTTCATTCAGTCAGTAGCTTCAATCATTTCTGGTATATGAATAACATGATGTTTTTCAATGGCAAAAATCAATGAATATTGTAAATGCACAAACAATAATTTCTCCGCATTGCAAGTTGCAATTCTGAAATTTTTTGCTTTTTCCTGCTCCTCTTAGCATGATAAAGAAGATTCAAAGAGAGTGAGATTCCAGCTCCTTTCATTCAGTCAGTAGCTTCAATCATTTCTGGACGTTTTTCAATGGCAAAAATCAATGAATATTGTAAATGCACAAACAGTAATTTCTCCGCATTGCAAGGTGCAATTCTGAAATTTTTTGCTTTTTCCTGCTCCTCTTAGCATGATAAAGAAGATTCAAAGAGAGTGAGATGCCAGCTCCTTTCATTCAGTCAGTAGCTTCAATCATTTCTGGACGTTTTTCAATGGCAAAAATCAATGAATATTGTAAATGCACAAACAGTAATTTCTCCGCATTGCAAGATGCAATTCTGAAATTTTTTGCTTTTTCCTGCTCCTCTTAGCATGATAAAAAAGATTCAAAGAGAGTGAGATGCCAGCTCCTTTCATTCAGTCAGTAGCTTCAATCATTTCTGGACGTTTTTCAATGGCAAAAATCAATGAATATTGTAAATGCACAAACAGTAATTTCTCCGCATTGCAAGGTGCAATTCTGAAATTTTTTGCTTTTTCCTGCTCCTCTTAGCATGATAAAGAAGATTCAAAGAGAGTGAGATGCCAGCTCCTTTCATTCAGTCAGTAGCTTCAATCATTTCTGGTATATGAATAACATGATGTTTTTCAATGGCAAAAATCAATGAATATTGTAAATGCACAAACAGTAATTTCTCCGCATTGCAAGGTGCAATTCTGAAATTTTTTGCTTTTTCCTGCTCCTCTTAGCATGATAAAGAAGATTCAAAGAGAGTGAGATGCCAGCTCCTTTCATTCAGTCAGTAGCTTCAATCATTTCTGGACGTTTTTCAATGGCAAAAATCAATGAATATTGTAAATGCACAAACAGTAATTTCTCCGCATTGCAAGGTGCAATTCTGAAATTTTTTGCTTTTTCCTGCTCCTCTTAGCATGATAAAGAAGATTCAAAGAGAGTGAGATGCCAGCTCCTTTCATTCAGTCAGTAGCTTCAGTCATTTCTGGACGTTTTTCAATGGCAAAAATCAATGAATATTGTAAATGCACAAACAGTAATTTCTCCGCATTGCAAGGTGCAATTCTGAAATTTTTTGCTTTTTCCTGCTCCTCTTAGCATGATAAAGAAGATTCAAAGAGAGTGAGATGCCAGCTCCTTTCATTCAGTCAGTAGCTTCAAACATTTCTGGTATAAACATTTCTGGACGTTTTTCAATGGCAAAAATCAATGAATATTGTAAATGCACAAACAGTAATATCTCCACATTGCAAGGTGCAATTCTGAAATTTTTTGCTTTTTCCTGCTAATCCTAGCATGATAAAGAAGATTCAAATAGAGTGAGATGCCAGCTCCTTTCATTCAGTCAGTAGCTTCAAACATTTCTGGACGTTTTTCAATGGCAAAATTCAATGAATATTGTAAATGCACAAACAGTAATATCTCCACATTGCCAGGTGCAATTCTGAAATTTTTTGCTTTTTCCTGCTAATCCTAGCATGATAAAGAAGATTCAAAGAGAGTGAGATGCCAGCTCCTTTCATTCAGTCAGTAGCTTCAATCATTTCTGGACGTTTTTCAATGGCAAAAATCAATGAATATTGTAAATGCACAAACAGTAATTTCTCCGCATTGCAAGGTGCAATTCTGAAATTTTTTGCTTTTTCCTGCTCCTCTTAGCATGATAAAGAAGATTCAAAGAGAGTGAGATGCCAGCTCCTTTCATTCAGTCAGTAGCTTCAATCATTTCTGGTATATGAATAACATGATGTTTTTCAATGGCAAAAATCAATGAATATTGTAAATGCACAAACAGTAATTTCTCCGCATTGCAAGGTGCAATTCTGAAATTTTTTGCTTTTTCCTGCTCCTCTTAGCATGATAAAGAAGATTCAAAGAGAGTGAGATGCCAGCTCCTTTCATTCAGTCAGTAGCTTCAATCATTTCTGGACGTTTTTCAATGGCAAAAATCAATGAATATTGTAAATGCACAAACAGTAATTTCTCCGCATTGCAAGATGCAATTCTGAAATTTTTTGCTTTTTCCTGCTCCTCTTAGCATGATAAAGAAGATTCAAAGAGAGTGAGATGCCAGCTCCTTTCATTCAGTCAGTAGCTTCAGTCATTTCTGGACGTTTTTCAATGGCAAAAATCAATGAATATTGTAAATGCACAAACAGTAATTTCTCCGCATTGCAAGGTGCAATTCTGAAATTTTTTGCTTTTTCCTGCTCCTCTTAGCATGATAAAGAAGATTCAAAGAGAGTGAGATGCCAGCTCCTTTCATTCAGTCAGTAGCTTCAAACATTTCTGGTATAAACATTTCTGGACGTTTTTCAATGGCAAAAATCAATGAATATTGTAAATGCACAAACAGTAATATCTCCACATTGCAAGGTGCAATTCTGAAATTTTTTGCTTTTTCCTGCTAATCCTAGCATGATAAAGAAGATTCAAATAGAGTGAGATGCCAGCTCCTTTCATTCAGTCAGTAGCTTCAAACATTTCTGGACGTTTTTCAATGGCAAAATTCAATGAATATTGTAAATGCACAAACAGTAATATCTCCACATTGCCAGGTGCAATTCTGAAATTTTTTGCTTTTTCCTGCTAATCCTAGCATGATAAAGAAGATTCAAAGAGAGTGAGATGCCAGCTCCTTTCATTCAGTCAGTAGCTTCAATCATTTCTGGACGTTTTTCAATGGCAAAAATCAATGAATATTGTAAATGCACAAACAGTAATTTCTCCGCATTGCAAGGTGCAATTCTGAAATTTTTTGCTTTTTCCTGCTCCTCTTAGCATGATAAAGAAGATTCAAAGAGAGTGAGATGCCAGCTCCTTTCATTCAGTCAGTAGCTTCAATCATTTCTGGTATATGAATAACATGATGTTTTTCAATGGCAAAAATCAATGAATATTGTAAATGCACAAACAGTAATTTCTCCGCATTGCAAGGTGCAATTCTGAAATTTTTTGCTTTTTCCTGCTCCTCTTAGCATGATAAAGAAGATTCAAAGAGAGTGAGATGCCAGCTCCTTTCATTCAGTCAGTAGCTTCAATCATTTCTGGACGTTTTTCAATGGCAAAAATCAATGAATATTGTAAATGCACAAACAGTAATTTCTCCGCATTGCAAGATGCAATTCTGAAATTTTTTGCTTTTTCCTGCTCCTCTTAGCATGATAAAGAAGATTCAAAGAGAGTGAGATGCCAGCTCCTTTCATTCAGTCAGTAGCTTCAGTCATTTCTGGACGTTTTTCAATGCAAAAATCAATGAATATTGTAAATGCACAAACAGTAATTTCTCCGCATTGCAAGGTGCAATTCTGAATTTTTTTGCTTTTTCCTGCTCCTCAGCATGATAAAGAAGATTCAAAGAGAGTGAGATGCCAGCTCCTTTCATTCAGTCAGTAGCTTTAATCATTTCTGGTATATGAATAACATGATGTTTTTCAATGGCAAAAATCAATGAATATTGTAAATGCACAAACAGTAATTTCTCCGCATTGCAAGGTGCAATTCTGAAATTTTTTGCTTTTTCCTGCTCCTCTTAGCATGATAAAGAAGATTCAAAGAGAGTGAGATGCCAGCTCCTTTCATTCAGTCAGTAGCTTCAATCATTTCTGGATGTTTTTCAATGGCAAAAATCAATGAATATTGTAAATGCACAAACAGTAATTTCTCCGCATTGCAAGGTGCAATTCTGAAATTTCTTGCATTTTCCTGCTCCTCTTAGCATGATAAAGAAGATTCAAAGAGAATGAGATGCCAGCTCCTTTCATTCAGTCAGTAGCTTCAATCATTTCTGGACGTTTTTCAATGGCAAAAATCAATGAATATTGTAAATGCACAAACAGTAATTTCTCCGCATTGCAAGGTGCAATTCTGAAATTTTTTGCTTTTTCCTGCTCCTCTTAGCATGATAAAGAAGATTCAAAGAGAGTGAGATGCCAGCTCCTTTCAATCAGTCAGTAGCTTCAAACATTTCTGGTATATGAATAACATGATGTTTTTCAATGGCAAAAATCAATGAATATTGTAAATGCACAAACAGTAATTTCTCCGCATTGCAAGGTGCAATTCTGAAATTTTTTGCTTTTTCCTGCTCCTCTTAGCATGATAAAGAAGATTCAAAGAGAGTGAGATGCCAGCTCCTTTCATTCAGTCAGTAGCTTCAATCATTTCTGGACGTTTTTCAATGGCAAAAATCAATGAATATTGTAAATGCACAAACAGTAATTTCTCCGCATTGCAAGGTGCAATTCTGAAATTTTTTGCTTTTTCCTGCTCCTCTTAGCATGATAAAGAAGATTCAAAGAGAGTGAGATGCCAGCTTCTTTCATTCAGTCAGTAGCTTCAAACATTTCTGGGATATGATTAACATGATGTTTTTCAATGGCAAAAATTAATGAATATTGTAAATGCACAAACAGTAATTTCTCCGCATTGCAAGGTGCAATTCTGAAATTTTTTGCTTTTTCCTGCTCCTCTTAGCATGATAAAGAAGATTCAAAGAGAGTGAGATACCAGCTCCTTTCATTCAGTCAGTAGCTTCAATCATTTCTGGACGTTTTTCAATGGCAAAAATCAATGAATATTGTAAATGCACAAACAGTAATTTCTCCGCATTGCAAGGTGCAATTCTGAAATTTTTTGCTTTTTCCTGCTCCTCTTAGCATGATAAAGAAGATTCAAAGAGAGTGAGATGCCAGCTCCTTTCATTCAGTCAGTAGCTTCAATCATTTCTGGACGTTTTTCAATGGCAAAAATCAATGAATATTGTAAATGCACAAACAGTAATTTCTCCGCATTGCAAGGTGCAATTCTGAAATTTTTTGCTTTTTCCTGCTCCTCTTAGCATGATAAAGAAGATTCAAAGAGAGTGAGATGCCAGCTCCTTTCATTCAGTCAGTAGCTTCAATCATTTCTGGTATATGAATAACATGATGTTTTTCAATGGCAAAAATCAATGAATATTGTAAATGCACAAACAGTAATTTCTCCGCATTGCAAGGTGCAATTCTGAAATTTTTTGCTTTTTCCTGCTCCTCTTAGCATGATAAAGAAGATTCAAAGAGAGTGAGATGCCAGCTCCTTTCATTCAGTCAGCAGCTTCAATCATTTCTGGACATTTTTCAATGGCAAAAATCAATGAATATTGTAAATGCACAAACAGTAATTTCTCCGCATTGCAAGGTGCAATTCTGAAATGTTTTGCTTTTTCCTGCTCCTCTTAGCATGATAAAGAAGATTCAAAGAGAGTGAGATGCCAGCTCCTTTCATTCAGTCAGTAGCTTCAAACATTTCTGGTATATGAATAACATGATGTGTTTCAATGGCAAAAATCAATGAATATTGTAAATGCACAAACAGTAATTTCTCCGCATTGCAAGGTGCAATTCTGAAATTTTTTGCTTTTTCCTGCTCCTCTTAGCATGATAAAGAAGATTCAAAGAGAGTGAGATGCCAGCTCCTTTCATTCAGTCAGTAGCTTCAATCATTTCTGGACGTTTTTCAATGGCAAAAATCAATGAATATTGTAAATGCACAAACAGTAATTTCTCCGCATTGCAAGGTGCAATTCTGAAATTTTTTGCTTTTTCCTGCTCCTCTTAGCATGATAAAGAAGATTCAAAGAGAGTGAGATGCCAGCTCCTTTCATTCAGTCAGTAGCTACAAACATTTCTGGTATATGAATAACATGATGTTTTTCAATGGCAAAAATCAATGAATATTGTAAATGCACAAACAGTAATTTCTCCGCATTGCAAGGTGCAATTCTGAAATTTTTTGCTTTTTCCTGCTCCTCTTAGCATGATAAAGAAGATTCAAAGAGAGTGAGATGCCAGCTCCTTTCATTCAGTCAGTAGCTTCAATCATTTCTGGACGTTTTTCAATGGCAAAAATCAATGAATATTGTAAATGCACAAACAGTAATTTCTCCGCATTGCAAGGTGCAATTCTGAAATTTTTTGCTTTTTCCTGCTCCTCTTAGCATGATAAAGAAGATTCAAAGAGAGTGAGATGCCAGCTCCTTTCATTCAGTCAGTAGCTTCAATCATTTCTGGACGTTTTTCAATGGCAAAAATCAATGAATATTGTAAATGCTCAAACAGTAATTTCTCCGCATTGCAAGGTGCAATTCTGAAATTTTTTGCTTTTTCCTGCTCCTCTTAGCATGACAAAGAAGATTCAAAGAGAGTAAGATGCCAGCTCCTTTCATTCAGTCAGTAGCTTCAATCATTTCTGGTATATGAATAACATGATGTTTTTCAATGGCAAAAATCAATGAATATTGTAAATGCACAAACAGTAATTTCTCCGCATTGCAAGGTGCAATTCTGAAATTTTTTGCTTTTTCCTGCTCCTCTTAGCATGATAAAGAAGATTCAAAGAGAGTGAGATGCCAGCTCCTTTCATTCAGTCAGTAGCTTCAATCATTTCTGGACGTTTTTCAATGGCAAAAATCAATGAATATTGTAAATGCACAAACAGTAATTTCTCCGCATTGCAAGGTGCAATTCTGAAATTTTTTGCTTTTTCCTGCTCCTCTTAGCATGATAAAGAAGATTCAAAGAGAGTGAGATGCCAGCTCCTTTCATTCAGTCAGTAGCTTCAATCATTTCTGGACGTTTTTCAATGGCAAAAATCAATGAATATTGTAAATGCACAAACAGTAATTTCTCCGCATTGCAAGGTGCAATTCTGAAATTTTTTGCTTTTTCCTGCTCCTCTTAGCATGATAAAGAAGATTCAAAGAGAGTGAGATGCCAGCTCCTTTCATTCAGTCAGTAGCTTCAAACATTTCTGGTATATGAATAACATGATGTTTTTCAATGGCAAAAATCAATGAATATTGTAAAAGCACAAACAGTAATTTCTCCGCATTGCAAGGTGCAATTCTGAAATTTTTTGCTTTTTCCTGCTCCTCTTAGCATGATAAAGAAGATTCAAAGAGAGTGAGATGCCAGCTCCTTTCATTCAGTCAGTAGCTTCAATCATTTCTGGACGTTTTTCAATGGCAAAAATCAATGAATATTGTAAATGCACAAACAGTAATTTCTCCGCATTGCAAGGTGCAATTCTGAAATTTTTTGCTTTTTCCTGCTCCTCTTAGCATGATAAAGAAGATTCAAAGAGAGTGAGATGCCAGCTCCTTTCATTCAGTCAGTAGCTTCAATCATTTCTGGTATATGAATAACATGATGTTTTTCAATGGCAAAAATCAATGAATATTGTAAATGCACAAACAGTAATTTCTCCGCATTGCAAGTTGCAATTCTGAAATTTTTTGCTTTTTCCTGCTCCTCTTAGCATGATAAAGAAGATTCAAAGAGAGTGAGATGCCAGCTCCTTTCATTCAGTCAGTAGCTTCAATCATTTCTGGACGTTTTTCAATGGCAAAAATCAATGAATATTGTAAATGCACAAACAGTAATTTCTCCGCATTGCAAGGTGCAATTCTGAAATTTTTTGCTTTTTCCTGCTCCTCTTAGCATGATAAAGAAGATTCAAAGAGAGTGAGATGCCAGCTCCTTTCATTCAGTCAGTAGCTTCAATCATTTCTGGACGTTTTTCAATGGCAAAAATCAATGAATATTGTAAATGCACAAACAGTAATTTCTCCGCATTGCAAGGTGCAATTCTGAAATTTTTTCCTTTTTCCTGCTCCTCTTAGCATGATAAAGAAGATTCAAAGAGAGTGAGATGCCAGCTCCTTTCATTCAGTCAGTAGCTTCAAACATTTCTGGTATATGAATAACATGATGTTTTTCAATGGCAAAAATCAATGAATATTGTAAAAGCACAAACAGTAATTTCTCCGCATTGCAAGGTGCAATTCTGAAATTTTTTGCTTTTTCCTGCTCCTCTTAGCATGATAAAGAAGATTCAAAGAGAGTGAGATGCCAGCTCCTTTCATTCAGTCAGTAGCTTCAATCATTTCTGGACGTTTTTCAATGGCAAAAATCAATGAATATTGTAAATGCACAAACAGTAATTTCTCCGCATTGCAAGGTGCAATTCTGAAATTTTTTGCTTTTTCCTGCTCCTCTTAGCATGATAAAGAAGATTCAAAGAGAGTGAGATGCCAGCTCCTTTCATTCAGTCAGTAGCTTCAATCATTTCTGGTATATGAATAACATGATGTTTTTCAATGGCAAAAATCAATGAATATTGTAAATGCACAAACAGTAATTTCTCCGCATTGCAAGGTGCAATTCTGAAATTTTTTGCTTTTTCCTGCTCCTCTTAGCATGATAAAGAAGATTCAAAGAGAGTGAGATGCCAGCTCCTTTCATTCAGTCAGTAGCTTCAATCATTTCTGGACGTTTTTCAATGGCAAAAATCAATGAATATTGTAAATGCACAAACAGTAATTTCTCCGCATTGCAAGGTGCAATTCTGAAATTTTTTGCTTTTTCCTGCTCCTCTTAGCATGATAAAGAAGATTCAAAGAGAGTGAGATGCCAGCTCCTTTCATTCAGTCAGTAGCTTCAATCATTTCTGGACGTTTTTCAATGGCAAAAATCAATGAATATTGTAAATGCACAAACAGTAATTTCTCCGCATTGCAAGGTGCAATTCTGAAATTTTTTGCTTTTTCCTGCTCCTCTTAGCATGATAAAGAAGATTCAAAGAGAGTGAGATGCCAGCTCCTTTCATTCAGTCAGTAGCTTCAAACATTTCTGGTATATGAATAACATGATGTTTTTCAATGGCAAAAATCAATGAATATTGTAAAAGCACAAACAGTAATTTCTCCGCATTGCAAGGTGCAATTCTGAAATTTTTTGCTTTTTCCTGCTCCTCTTAGCATGATAAAGAAGATTCAAAGAGAGTGAGATGCCAGCTCCTTTCATTCAGTCAGTAGCTTCAATCATTTCTGGGTATATGAAACATGTTTTTCAATGGCAAAAATCAATGAATATTGTAAATGCACAAACAGTAATTTCTCCGCATTGCAAGGTGCAATTCTGAAATTTTTTGCTTTTTCCTGCTCCTCTTAGCATGATAAAGAAGATTCAAAGAGAGTGAGATGCCAGCTCCTTTCATTCAGTCAGTAGCTTCAATCATTTCTGGTATATGAATAACATGATGTTTTTCAATGGCAAAAATCAATGAATATTGTAAATGCACAAACAGTAATTTCTCCGCATTGCAAGTTGCAATTCTGAAATTTTTTGCTTTTTCCTGCTCCTCTTAGCATGATAAAGAAGATTCAAAGAGAGTGAGATGCCAGCTCCTTTCATTCAGTCAGTAGCTTCAATCATTTCTGGACGTTTTTCAATGGCAAAAATCAATGAATATTGTAAATGCACAAACAGTAATTTCTCCGCATTGCAAGGTGCAATTCTGAAATTTTTTGCTTTTTCCTGCTCCTCTTAGCATGATAAAGAAGATTCAAAGAGAGTGAGATGCCAGCTCCTTTCATTCAGTCAGTAGCTTCAATCATTTCTGGACGTTTTTCAATGGCAAAAATCAATGAATATTGTAAATGCACAAACAGTAATTTCTCCGCATTGCAAGGTGCAATTCTGAAATTTTTTCCTTTTTCCTGCTCCTCTTAGCATGATAAAGAAGATTCAAAGAGAGTGAGATGCCAGCTCCTTTCATTCAGTCAGTAGCTTCAAACATTTCTGGTATATGAATAACATGATGTTTTTCAATGGCAAAAATCAATGAATATTGTAAAAGCACAAACAGTAATTTCTCCGCATTGCAAGGTGCAATTCTGAAATTTTTTGCTTTTTCCTGCTCCTCTTAGCATGATAAAGAAGATTCAAAGAGAGTGAGATGCCAGCTCCTTTCATTCAGTCAGTAGCTTCAATCATTTCTGGACGTTTTTCAATGGCAAAAATCAATGAATATTGTAAATGCACAAACAGTAATTTCTCCGCATTGCAAGGTGCAATTCTGAAATTTTTTGCTTTTTCCTGCTCCTCTTAGCATGATAAAGAAGATTCAAAGAGAGTGAGATGCCAGCTCCTTTCATTCAGTCAGTAGCTTCAATCATTTCTGGTATATGAATAACATGATGTTTTCAATGGCAAAAATCAATGAATATTGTAAATGCACAAACAGTAATTTCTCCGCATTGCAAGTTGCAATTCTGAAATTTTTTGCTTTTTCCTGCTCCTCTTAGCAGATAAAGAAGATTCAAAGAGAGTGAGATGCCAGCTCCTTTCATTCAGTCAGTAGCTTCAATCACTTCTGGACGTTTTTCAATGGCAAAAATCAATGATATTGTAAATGCACAAACAGTAATTTCTCCGCATTGCAAGGTGCAATTCTGAAATTTTTTGCTTTTTCCTGCTCCTCTTAGCATGATAAAGAAGATTCAAAGAGAGTGAGATGCCAGCTCCTTTCATTCAGTCAGTAGCTTCAATCATTTCTGGACGTTTTTCAATGGCAAAAATCAATGAATATTGTAAATGCACAAACAGTAATTTCTCCGCATTGCAAGGTGCAATTCTGAAATTTTTTTCCTTTTTCCTGCTCCTCTTAGCATGATAAAGAAGATTCAAAGAGAGTGAGATGCCAGCTCCTTTCATTCAGTCAGTAGCTTCAAACATTTCTGGTATATGAATAACATGATGTTTTTCAATGGCAAAAATCAATGAATATTGTAAAAGCACAAACAGTAATTTCTCCGCATTGCAAGGTGCAATTCTGAAATTTTTTGCTTTTTCCTGCTCCTCTTAGCATGATAAAGAAGATTCAAAGAGAGTGAGATGCCAGCTCTTTCATTCAGTCAGTAGCTTCAATCATTTCTGGACGTTTTTCAATGGCAAAAATCAATGAATATTGTAAATGCACAAACAGTAATTTCTCCGCATTGCAAGGTGCAATTCTGAAATTTTTTGCTTTTTCCTGCTCCTCTTAGCATGATAAAGAAGATTCAAAGAGAGTGAGATGCCAGCT